>NC_044206.1:26327940-26392118 GCF_900880675.1 Sparus aurata | reverse complement strand
AACACAGAAGGCAGCAATATGAGGCTGTAAGTAGTGCACTGAGCTGGGATGGGAAATAGATGGAAATGTAATGTGACAATTTAACGCTGCAGACATTTAGTGTTGTGGCATATTTTGTCCATCTCTGTTCTCACATCCAACTCAACGAATGTTGGAGGTGAATAGATTTTGAATTACTTTGTAAAAAAGTTTTTAATCATTTGGGTTTATTTAAAGGGTCTCTGTGTAACAATTTGTAGCAATTAACAGGTATTTATCACTTTTTTATTGGCCATATGTGAACAGATTGTAAAGTGTCCGATCCCTGCCCCTCTCAGTTGTCTACAAGCCTGTGGACAGAAGTGTTTTAATGCTGCTGGACTGTGGATTTTATTGACTTGGGTCAGATGTTCAGCGACAGTCCAAAACAGAACAACAGTCACCAACGATCAGTTTCTACCATAACACAAAAGTTCCACAGAGCCCTTTTTAAAGGTCATACTGACACATTTTTTATCATTTAAATTATGTATTTTCCTTAATAACATTATTATGATTGTAATCTCTTAACGTGAATGAAACGGAAGGAGGAGATGAAACGCCACATTTAAGGGCTGAATTTGATCCATAACACCTTTAACATTAAACCATCAAACAGCCATAGAACTCGGGCTGAGCCCCAATCACTACCACAAAACATCTTACAACAGTGAACCACTGATCGATAAAAAAAAAAAAAAACTCCCAGAGGCTTTGGGAAATTTTAAACATGGATTATGTGATAATGTGATTGCTCATCATCAGAGGTGTGAAAAGACTGAACAAGGGATGCACATTTCAAGCAAACCAGCCCCTCTGTCAGTCCTCTTGCATCAGCTCTCTGCAGCCACACATCATGAAGTGGAACAGACGCATAGTTAAATGTTTCACAGTTGTGCTTTAAAATGGGTTTCCCTATTGCATACATTTTAATTTTGGAAGAACGATCACAAACACTTTTACATGTTTGAATTAAAAAAGGAAACTTTGAGAAGTGGAGAGAAAGCAATTAGCTAAAAAAAGTTTTAGAGTTTGTGGCAAACCGTTGTCAGTAATGAAGTGAAAAGTAAAGAAAGTGATAAATGAGCAAAGTCCAAAAAGTGTTTTCGAAGTAATTTCACTCCAGTATTTCAAATGTAAGTGCTGAATTTGAATTTTCACTGTAGCGGCAGATACTGTCTGACACTGGGACTTTGGACGCCTAACAATGTGGTTCTGCTCTAAAAGGTGGTGCATAGGACACACACTGTCTTCAGTACTGTCGGAGGTGTGAAGTGAATCAACCATGAGTGAATATTATTCCCGCACTTAACCCCGAGAACCTCTGAACTGTCTCACCTGGCATCGGATGATTAATTCATTCAGAAGAGGAACTGTCAGACAGGCGAAACAGAAACGCTGATTAAATAGGGAAAGAGACAGATGGCTCGGAGAGACAAGTAAACAAGCAGGCATACAAACTGAAAGACAAGAAGAGACGTGCCTGTACTGTAAGCTAAGAGAGACAGATGATTTAGATTAACGGCTACACAATGACAGTCTTGACAAAATGACGGCAGCGAGAGGAGCTGAATCACTAAGTTGTGGTCACCTGCGAGTCTCCTCAGAGAGTCCAGGTAGTCCACACTGACTCTCTCAGGTCTTTATGACAGACGACAAAAGAAATTTGAGCTTCTCTTGGTGGGAAAAAATGCTTGAACTTTACTGAACATGATTGGCTAGATAATAAGGTTCCCGTCCTAAATGCCACGGCAATTATGAGAGACATCCTTGCGTGCTTTATACCATACAGTGTCGGTGACAAAGTACACCCCTGTGCATCTTGTTTAGGCTGCTTCTTTTCTCTGTGCACAAAGAAAAAAAGACAACATTTTGAACCCTTTGTGTTTCTTCCACACCTCAGAAGATCTACAGATGTATTTCACAAAACACTGTAAATAATATACCGAACTGAATAATGGATGAGCGGATTAATGAGCAAATTAGTGAGTCAGTTACAGCTGCGGCATTACTCACCTCCTGAGAATAATAAGATGGTAAAATTAGAGGAGGCAATGCGATCTTCTTCATTGACATTTGACAGCTCAGATTGCGAGGCCTCTGACAGAACTATCAAGTGGTTCGATAACAATCTGGACATCCCAGGCGAGGTCATGGGCGCAGGATGCAATTAAACAGGTCGGCGACCCTGTCGCAGTATGTGGGCGACCAGGCTCCACACGGAACCCTGCCGATTTGCTGAAACCAAAGAAACTGTCAGGGGAAGTCAGATGTCTGCATGTAAGAGCTCGCAATCTGTCAGATTTATACTCCAAACAAATAGAGGGCAGCATATAACCAGACTGTTGGCGTGTCCCTCACCAGCATTAGCATTAACGGCGATCAATCAACAGTCTTTTCAGATGAAGCCTTGCAGTGTTCCAGCATCCGACTTAATCCCTTTCTCCAGCAGAAGCAACACCAATATCAACTCGCCCTATGTATTCTTTGAATTAATTTCTTTACCACCTAACGTGGTTTCCTGACGGGAGTGGGCGGTGGTGGTACCGGTCACTTCCCGAGAGCTTCAGCCATCGTTGCGCTTTGTTCCATTCCTTGACTGGCTGTCTTCAAATGGTCTAACGTTTCCTTCAACACGATTCACAAGAAGTTAGAATCAACACATCATCTTAGCTAAGAGACTGAATGGGTTAAGTGCCAGTGACTACTAAAAATCACTATTTTATATATTCCTATACAACATACAGTGTACCAGTAGCAGTAGCACTGGCCCTTTGGTTAGGAGTGGGCAAGAACAAGCTTTGGTTATGCACACCTGGGAATGATAGACACTATTCTATTACCAATTACATTCAATTGTAACAATTTCACACTGGACACAAGCTGTGGTCTCCTGGGTGAAACTCCTGTGCTGGAGGAGCCTGTCATGGTTTGGGTTTTTGGTTTATTTGTTACTTGTTTTTTTGTAATGTTCATCCTACTGTGTCACTGCTTCCTGCCTTTTTATTGTTTTCCCTCCCTTGTGATTGTTGTTATGAGTTTCACCTGTCCCTGATTGGCCTCTTGTGTATTTGAGTCCTTGTCTTTCCCTCTCTCTTCCAGTCGGTTCATTTGTTCTGTTTTCCCCACGTCAGTCCTCCGTCCTCTGCTTTGTTCCCAGTGTCTCTGTGTTGCTCCTCGTGTTTTTTTGGGGGGATTCCCGCCTGCATTCCCCGAGCTTCTTGTTTTCACTTCTTTTAGTTGTTGTGTTTCTCTTTGGTTTCCCCCCAGCATGCTTTGACAGTTTTTGTTGCTTGTTTTTTGGACTTTGGATTTTTATAGATTACAGCTCATTAAGGCTCGGCTTGTGTTCTGTTACCTGCCTGCCTCAGTGTGCCTTGCGTTTGGGTACCTTTTTGATGTCAGACCAAACCATCCGTTCCAAACATCCTCCCATAAGTGGACCTTCCCGCTCTTTATAACTGCTTTGAAATCCTCTCTAGTTGCCGTGATAAATATATGTAGCGCCCCCCTCAGTAGTCATATATATGAGGGGAGGGCTTTTGGGTTCTTTTACAATATTTATCAAATATCTTTAACCCTGATCAACTCAGTTTTTATGTTATCTTGGATTTCTTTTTAAAATACACACATGAAATGTTTTGTAACCTAAATATGAATTCACCTTTTTTAAGTTACAGTTTTAATAAAGATTTTTAACCAAGGGTGCCTGTATATATCTCTCTCAGAATGAAATGATACCTTCTTTCCAGGTAAGTAATAAAGTAACACAACACAAAGTTTTAGAAAAATAAGTCTCAATTATTTACTTATTAGGAAAATAGATATTTCAAATGAAACAAGAGAATTAACCAGAATAATACTCTTCTCTTTTCAAACCTTCAAAATAAAAGGTCCCTTCTCTTCAAGAAACACTGTAAATGAAATCTCCCTCTTTGTTTAGGGGACCACTGTTAACACTGTACCCAAATGCACAGACACACTTTATACACTTTTAACCCTCAAATGGATTATTTCATGAAACCTCAATTTACCAACTTCACAGGTACTTAAACACAAATTGTGGGCCCACACCTTAATGCACTATATAAGCCGGCAACAAAAATAACCATAAAACCAAAAACTGTAGCAGGCCTGATGCGTTGCACGTGTTCGTTGTGGTCCCAAACTATGGCAGCTTCACTCCGCAGCGAGCAAAATAAAAGGATGATACCTGAGTCAAGGTTACTGTCCAGTCTTTCCTCCCACCGTCACAGGTGCAGGCTCAGTCACAGATCAGCATTTCACCATGGACCCCGTTGGTTTCTCTTTCCTCCTCGCACGTTGCCAGCAGACTCACTTGGGCCGTCCTGGTTGCTCCACACTCGGTCTGGGCTCTTCTCTGTCGTCAGGTCGAAGACAGCCGATAAACCCCTCAAGCAGTTTAACTGAGGGAGTCAAACTTTAACTAAAATGTCCGTTCACTTTTAATGAACTGACCCGGAGCTATACTCCCGGGTGGCTAACTTTAGCATTTGCAGTAGCACAAACGTAAACAGTCTCTGAAGTTCGGTTAGAAATTCATCCCGTTTCTCATTAAGCAGCCGGTCCTCTTCTCCTGGTTGTCGTACGGACAGCCTAAGACACCGGTTGCACACTCGTTTGTGTACTTAACTCACAACTTATTTCCCAAAAATCTCTGAGTCACGCTCACCCTTTAGCTACATTCTCACCGCCATTTTCTAGCCTGTTCTCTCCCTCTCCCCGTCCGTGCAGAAACACCTTTCCACTCCACCCTTCCGCTTACACCTCACTGGATCAGCAAAAAAAACGTAAAGCAAAAACATACATCAAACTTCCTTTTCTCACTTTCAAAATAAAATATTCTTAACACATTTACAACATCATGAACTTAACTATGAAATCCTATTAATCCTACACTTTAGGCAACATGCAACCTCTTAACAGTTTTTAATCTTTTAAATCATATTTATTCCATTTATCAATTCCAACTGTAGGTTACTTATTAATTTAAATGTATGAACTTTTATATTATGAGTCTAATTCTTCATAGGGCTACATCCTCCCCCTTCTAACTGTCTGCATGTCCTCATGAGACAACCCATAACATACAGAGATAGAGAAAAAGACTCAACATCCTAGTTTAATAATAACGCCCTTGTGGACAATAGTAATTGGCTGATCTCTAGCCTTTCCTGGTTCATCATAAGTCAAACGAATTACAGGCTTCACCTGTCTCTTAGAACTAGTTCTTGGCTTCAGATCTCTGCTGGTCTGCATCATAGACCTTGGCCTAGTTTTAGTTTTGGGGGTACTAACAGGAATTTTAGAGTTTCCCTGATCTAGTTCAGAGTCAGAGTGGTCAGAGTTAGTGGAGTCGGCACTGGCAACATCATCCTCTGACTGACACTCCTCCTGAACTCTGTCTCCAGGAGCACTGTTTCGTTGTTCCTCTTTCTCAGAGACTTCATCCATTGCTCGCTGGACTTCCTCTTCATCTTGACTTTGCTCATGGCTGGATGGCTCATGTTCACTGTGGGAGTTAGCAGCCGCAGGCTCCTCATATGTCCTCCTAGGTGAAAACTTTTGTAGGTATTCTCTATAAGATCTATGAGTTCCTCCACACTCCACATCCGAAGATGAGTACGAGTCTTCATGTCTCACTTCAGGTGTTCTTTCAGTCTTTCTTTCACGTCTGTTCTGTTTCTTTAGACATGTCATTGGTCTCATAACTGATTCTGCATGATCTTTTACCACTGGCATTCTCATGGACTGACTGATGGGTAACAGATGATCCCTGTGTATTGTTTTCACCCCTCCACTTCCATCTTCGGGCTTCACCCTGTAGACTGGTAAGTTGGGTAGTTTTCCGACTATGACATATGGCACAGAGCTCCAGCGACTTTCAAGCTTATGTTTTCCTTTCAGCCCCAGGTTTCTGAGGAGCACTCTGTCACCAGTTTCAACAGTCTGGAAACGCACTTTCTGATCATAGGCTTTTTTGTTTCTTTGATGGATTTTATCTGCAGACTTGCTGGCAAGTTCATAGGCTTTTTGCAGATCTCCCCTCAGATTCTCCACATAACGGGAATGGTGTTTTTCTCCTGAGCCATCCGGTGAAGTGCCAAAGCAAAGATCTACTGGTAGCCTGGCTTCTCTGCCGAACATCAGCAGATATGGTGAATATCCGGTTGCATCACATTTCGTACTGTTGTAGGCATGGACAACATAAGGAATGTGATGACTCCAGGAACGTTTCTTCTCATGCCCCAATGTGGCTAGCATAGACAGTAAAGTTCGATTGAATCTCTCGGGTTGGGGGTCTCCTTGCGGATGATAGGGTGTGGTACGGGATTTTCGCACCCCGAGAATTGTCAAGAGCTCTCGAATCAACTGACTTTCAAAGTCTCTTCCTTGGTCTGAATGTATTCTGCTTGGCAGACCATAATGCACAAAGTACTTTTCCACAAGGATTTTGGCAACAGTGAGGGCTTTCTGATTCCTAGTAGGAAATGCCTGCGCGTACCGTGTAAAATGATCTGTCACCACCAATACATTACTGATTCCCTTCGAGTCAGGTTCTATGGAGAGGAAATCGATGCACACAAGGTCCATTGGACCACTGCTCACAATCTGGTGCAGGGGTGCCGCCTTCTTGCAGGGGGTTTTGCGCATGATACATTCTCCACAGTCCTTCACATATTGCTCAGCATCCATAGCCATCTTGGGCCAGTAGAACCTACTCCGCAGAAGCTCAGTTGTCCTCTCCACTCCTAAATGACCCATGTCATCATGTAAGGAACGCAAGACAGCCTCTCGGAACTCCACAGGCAGCACGAGTTGAGTTACCTGTCCTGCAGAGGATTTCTGGCTTTTCCTGTGTAGTAGTCCTTCTTTCAGCACTAGACGGTCTCTTTCTCTCTTGAATAGACTCAATTCAGTGTTTGGCTCTTTATCACTTGGCCAGTTACCTTGCTTCATGGCTTCCATCACTCTCTTGAGGATGTCATCCCTCTGCTGAGCTTCCCTCAACTCAGTTTTTGACATCTGCCTCAAGGAAAATAAATCAAGGTGCATTGGGAAAGCGAACACCTCAGGGATGCACTCAGGGGAAGCTCCCAGCTGGTCGACATATCGGGGAGACATTCCAGACAGCTCTGTGGTGCTGATCCTCTGACAAATGGATTTAACTCCGCTCTGAGGTATCTCCTCCCACTTTCCTTTCTCCCTTTCATCAGCCATATTTCTGGACAGCAAGTCAGCATCAATATTAGTCTTGCCGGGCCGGTATTTGATGTCAAACTCATATGTTGCTAGGGCAGCCAGCCAGCGGTGTCCTGTCGCATTCAGTTTGGCTGTTGTTAGCACGTAGGTAAGGGGGTTATTGTCTGTCCGGACTGTAAACTTTGCTCCATATAGGTAATCGTGGAATTTATCCACCACCGCCCACTTAAGGGCTAAAAATTCCAGCTGATGTACTGGATAGCGCTGTTCGGTAGCGCTCACTCTTCGGCTGGCAAAAGCCACTGGCCGGAGTCCTTCAGGGTGTTCTTGATACAATACAGCGCCAAGCCCTTTCAAACTGGCATCTGTATGTAAGACATAAGGCTTGTTGGGATCTGCAAAGGCGAGCACTGGCGCACTGGTGAGACACTGAATAATTTGGTGAAAGGCATCAGTGCATGTCTGGTCCCACCGGTCTCCAAAGGGCTCCGCCTCTTTAAGGTAGGTCTTTGTCTGGTCTTTAGCTTGCCGCTGCCCTTTTTGAGTGGGTGCATACCCTTTTGTGAGCTCTGTGAGGGGTCTGACAATTGCTGAGTAGTTTGCCACAAACCGCCGATAATACCCGCAGAATCCAAGGAAGGACCTCAACGATTTCAGGTCTGTGGGCTGAGGCCAGTTGGTGACAGCCTTTACTTTCTCGGGGTCTGTGGCTATGCCGTCTGCTGATATTATGTGCCCCACGTATTTCACCTTTGGTTGGCAAAACTGGCACTTGTCTAGAGAGAGCTTCAGCCCCACCTCTTCAAGTCGATCCAGCACTTTGAGAAGCCTCTCCTCGTGTTCTTCCAAGGATTTCCCGAAGACTATCAGATCATCCAGGTACACCAAGACTTGGAGCAGATTCATATCGCCGACAGCTTTTTCCATCAACCGTTGGAACGTTGCAGGTGCTCCAGTGATACCCTGCGGCATTCTGTCGAATTGATAAAACCCTAGTGGGCAGATGAAGGCAGTTTTTTCTTTATCAGCTTCTGCCATGGCGATCTGATAATAACCAGACCTCAAGTCTAATACAGAAAACCACCTACTCCCTGTCAGGCAGTCAAGCACATCGTCAATGCGGGGAGTAGTGTATTGATCAGGCACTGTTCGACTGTTCAATGTTCTATAATCTATACACATTCTGACACTACCATTCTTTTTTCTAGCTACCACTATGGGAGAGGCGTATGGGCTACGAGACTCCTTGATAATGCCAGCTTTTAGAAGATCTTGCAAGTGTCTGCGTACATCTTCAATGTCTGCCGGAGCTAATCTCCGCGATCGTTCTCTGAAAGGTCTTGTGTCTGACAGGCGGATATGATGCTCCACGCCTTTTGCAAGTCCTACATCCCAATCGTGTAGAGAAAACACACTGGCTCTCTCTGACAGCTTTTTTCGGAGTCTGGTTTTCCACTGATCAGGGATGGGTGAATCACCAAAGTCAATGAGGCAAGGATCAAACTCTTTCTGGTGTCTCCTCAGTCTCTGACTTGGTCTTTGGCGGCAAGGTAGGGACCACAGGATCAACAGAGCACAAATATCCCACCACTGCTCCGACTGGAAGGACGATGTCTCGAGCTGACTCATTGCATAGTAACACAGGGAAATTGTTCACATCAGCCTCTGAACTGGACAATACCATGGGCTGCAACAGCACTCCTGCTGGAAGAGGAGCTGTGGGTGAAGCGTCCAGCATCAACACCTCTTTGCCCAATGGCTTCTCCAACTCCACCTGACACACAGCATGACAGTCACCGCCAGCGGTTAAGGTCAGTGGGCCGGGGCCCATCCATTTCACACATCCAATGTTCTCTTCCCCCTCTCCAGCTATTGGGAACGTACTATGGATGGGGTCAGCTGCTTTAATACCCAAAGTCTGAGCGATATCAATCCCTGCTGTCTCTTTACAGATTTTAGCCAGACGCTTGAAGAGACTGGCATTAGTGCCCAGGATAACAGGAATCTGATCGGGAGTTCTAGGACCAGGACAGATCAGCGCTAAGACAGAGAGGGATTCTTTGGACCCAGTAAAACTTTCTGGGAACTCAAGATCCACGACCACATAGCCAAGGTAAGGATAGCTAGTCTCACTTAAGCCCCAGATGGCTAGGCCGGACACAGGATGGATCTGAATATCTGACAAGTGTTGCCTGTACCATTCCTCGAAGATGATGGTGACTTGTGAGCCACTGTCTAATACAGCGTCACACTGATGGCCATTTACTTTTAAATGCACGACAGAGGGGGGACCAATTAACCCCTTTGGAATAGCCCTGCCTCCTACTAAAGTCACTTCACTTTTCTTGACTGAGCAGATAGTGTCAGGACTTTTGTTACCTTGGCTCTCTGCCTGTCCCTCTTTAGCTTTCTTGAGAGACTGAATGAGCCTGTGAATGACTTTGCTCTGATTTTCAGCATTCTGACATTTAGTGGCAATGTGTCCATTTCCACCACACCTATAGCAGATGATGTCGTCAGACTCTCTAGGCTTGTTTGGCTTTTGGCTGTTTTGTGCGGGTCTAAATGGCTCGACTCGCAGCGCATTGGCAGACGCATCAGAGACTTTGGTCGTTTTGGCTGACATCTTCTTTTGCAATCTTTGGACTTGCTTCTTCAGCGCGGCTACCTCTGCATTTTCACAGTTTTCAGCCACGGGGCCCTGGATAACTGAACCAGGCCCTTTGTCCTCAGCTGATTCTTCAAACGACTTTGTGTTCATAGATGCGAACATTGATTTCAACTCTTTGATATCTGCTTTCAATGTCTGTATCTCAGTCTGTCGACTGTCTACATCCTTGTTGGCAGACACTTTATGGACAGACGTGCTAAGCTTGATTCTAGCAGCTGCATATTCCTCTTCAGCCCTGATTTCAGCCAGCAGCTCTAAGAACTTTGGAGGACTCTGCTTTCGCTCCCTTAACTTAAGCTGAACTAGCATGAGATCTGAATGGATGGCTCCCCGCAGTAGCTGCTCTACTCGGGCGGTGTCCATACGACTGGCAGGAATACCACCTTTACTAATTACCTTGGTGAGTGACTGTTCTAGTCGCCTCAGGAAATCAGAAAGTTTTTCGTTTTTCTCTTGCTGCAATAACCTAAACTCGAAGTATAGGTCTTCACCTGACTCAGCTGTGCCAAATGCACTCTCAATAGCGTCCAAGCATTTAAAAGGGGTAACATCGGCTTCAGCCGTCCGTATTGCTTTCACTACAGCTAGAGCAGGTCCTCTTAGACACTCCATAATTCGTCTACGCTTTTCTCTGTCTGAGCAGTCGCTTTCTTCGACCATCAAACGAGCCTGTTCAAGCCAATGCTCCAACGCCTCTTCTCCAGCAGGTGTTGGTAATGTGCCAGAAAATACCCGCAGGCGGCGATAACTACTGTTCTCTCCTGATGGTTTCTCTATCTTTGACAACACGTCGCCAACAGCCCGAATGATAGACTCAGCAGAGCTATTGGATGAGGACGCATCAAGCAGAACACTCAGAGGATTCAGTGCATCTCCATCTGAACCTGAACGCTTAGATGCAATGATGATTGGCCAACTGACATCGGTAGTGGTGTGTTTCACATCGGATGGAACCTTGGTTGGATCAATTCTCTCTCTGCATTCACACAGCGCTGTGATACGATCCAGTTTGCTGTTGTACATTCTGCCTCGTACTTTGACTCGTCCTAGGGCTTTCACAGTTTCCAGCGTTTGTTCTATCTGGGCCGCTTCACTGCCTTTAGGAACAAGTGCCAGTAGTACATGGTCTTCATCAAGGGACTCACCTTGACACCACTCTCTGAGCTCTGTCACCAACTCTGAATGTACAGACTGAACGTCCATTGTCACTGTCTTTTCCATTATTAATACTGTTTGTAAATTTGCTTAGTATTTTTTCATTAGTCACTTTACCTTTAACTCTTTTTTGTTGTGTTTTAAACTGAAACATCCAAGAAACATCCCAGCGGTGCCGCCATTTTATGTAGCGCCCCCCTCAGTAGTCATATATATGAGGGGAGGGCTTTTGGGTTCTTTTACAATATTTATCAAATATCTTTAACCCTGATCAACTCAGTTTTTTATGTTATCTTGGATTTCTTTTTAAAATACACACATGAAATGTTTTGTAACCTAAATATGAATTCACCTTTTTTAAGCTACAGTTTTAATAAAGATTTTTAACCAAGGGTGCCTGTATATATCTCTCTCAGAATGAAATGATACCTTCTTTCCAGGTAAGTAATAAAGTAACACAACACAAGGTTTTAGAAAAATAAGTCTCAATTATTTACTTATTAGGAAAATAGATATTTCAAATGAAACAAGAGAATTAACCAGAATAATACTCTTCTCTTTTCAAACCTTCAAATAAAATGTCCCTTCTCTTCCAGAAACACTGTAAATGAAATCTCCCTCTTTGTTTAGGGGAACACTGTTAACACTGTACTCAAATGCACAGACACACTTTATACACTTTTAACCCTCAAATGGATTATTTCATAAAACCTCAATTTACCAACTTCACAGGTACTTAAACACAAATTGTGGGCCCACACCTTAATGCACTATATAAGCCGGCAACAAAAATAACCATAAAACCAAAAACTGTAGCAGGCCTGATGCGTTGCACGTGTTCGTTGTGGTCCCAAACTATGGCAGCTTCACTCCGCAGCGAGCAAAATAAAAGGATGATACCTGAGTCAAGGTTACTGTCCAGTCTTTCCTCCAACTGTCACAGGTGCAGGCTCAGTCACAGATCAGCATTTCACCATGGACCCCGTTGGTTTCTCTTTCCTCCTCGCACGTTGCCAGCAGACTCACTTGGGCCGTCCTGGTTGCTCCACACTCGGTCTGGGCTCTTCTCTGTCGTCAGGTCGAAGACAGCCGATAAACCCCTCAAACAGTTTAACTGAGAGAGTCAAACTTTAACTAAAATGTCCGTTCACTTTTAATGAACTGACCCGGAGCTATACTCCCAGGTGGCTAACTTTAGCATTTGCAGTAGCACAAACGTAAACAGTCTCTGAAGTTCGGTTAGAAATTCATCCCGTTTCTCATTAAGCAGCCGGTCCTCTTCTCCTGGTTGTCGTACGGACAGCCTAAGACACCGGTTGCACACTCGTTTGTGTACTTATAACTCACCACTTATTTCCCAAAAATCTCTGAGTCACGCTCACCCTTTAGCTACATTCTCACCGCCATTTTCTAGCCTGTTCTCTCCCTCTCCCCGTCCGTGCAGAAACACCTTTCCACTCCACCCTTCCGCTTACCCCTCACTGGATCAGCAAAAAAACGTAAAGCAAAAACATACATCAAACTTCCTTTTCTCACTTTCAAAATAAAACATTCTTAACACATTTACAACATCATGAACTTAACTATGAAATCCTATTAATCCTACACCATAGGCAACATGCAACCTCTTAACAGTTTTTAATCTTTTAAATCATATTTATTCCATTTATCAATTCCAACTGTAGGTTACTTATTAATTTAAATGTATGAACTTTTATATTATGAGTCTAATTTTTCATAGGGCTACACTTATATACTGTCAGATCTGCTGACTCCTCCTATGAGACGATAACAATCACTTTGTGGTATGAAAGGTACGATATCAATAAAATAGCAGAAGTGGTTCCACATAAATGAAGACACACCTACAGGCATACATCACTATTAAGACATTACAAAGTCCGAGGCCAATTCTGTGGAACTGGGACTGTTTTGATTATTGTGTTTAAATAAGTTGTTGATTAACAACTGAATCAGATAACCTATGCTTCCACACATGTTGCAGACTTTGGCTCACTGTGTCATAACTTAACACACAGGTCGAGTAAGACAAAGCACATGTAGATAAACTCCTAACTACTTTGGATGATTTTGACTTTAAAAGTCTCATATAGATTTTTTTTTGTGTGAAAGATTGATCTACTACAGTTGATCTAGACACATGAAAACAAAATGGAGACACTTCAGAATTTTTTTTTTTGTCTTTCAGGTTTGTGCTGAGGTAGAGGGACAGGAGCACCTGATGCTGTGTCACTCTGCTGTGCTGAGCTGAGGTAGAGGGACAGGAGCACCTGATGCTGTGTCACTCTGCTGTGTTGAGCTGAGGTAGAGGGACAGGAGCACCTGATGCTGTGTCACTCTGCTGTGCTGAGGTAGAGGACAGGAGCACCTGATGCTGTGTCTCTCTGCTGTGCTGAGGTAGAGGACAGGAGCACCTGATGCTGTGTCTCTCTGCTGTGCTGAGGTAGAGGACAGGAGCACCTGATGCTGTGTCACTCTGCTGTGCTGAGGTAGAGGACAGGAGCACCTGATGCTGTGTCTCTCTGCTGTGCTGAGGTAGAGGACAGGAGCACCTGATGCTGTGTCTCTCTGCTGTGCTGAGGTAGAGGACAGGAGCACCTGATGCTGTGTCACTCTGCTGTGCTGAGGTAGAGGACAGGAGCACCTGATGCTGTGTCACTCTGCTGTGCTGAGCTGAGGTAGAGGGACAGGAGCACCTGATGCTGTGTCACTCTGCTGTGCTGAGCTGAGGTAGAGGACAGGAGCACCTGATGCTGTGTCTCTCTGCTGTGCTGAGGTAGAGGACAGGAGCACCTGATGCTGTGTCTCTCTGCTGTGCTGAGGTAGAGGACAGGAGCACCTGATGCTGTGTCTCTCTGCTGTGCTGAGGTAGAGGACAGGAGCACCTGATGCTGTGTCTCTCTGCTGTGCTGAGGTAGAGGACAGGAGCACCTGATGCTGTGTCTCTCTGCTGTGCTGAGGTAGAGGACAGGAGCCCTGATGCTGTGTCTCTCTGCTGTGCTGAGGTAGAGGACAGGAGCACCTGATGCTGTGGTCTCTCTGCTGTGCTGAGGTAGAGGACAGGAGCACCTGATGCGTGTCACTCTGCTGTGCTGAGGTAGAGGACAGGAGCACCTGATGCTGTGTCACTCTGCTGTGTTGAGCTGAGGTAGAGGGACAGGAGCACCTGATGCTGTGTCTCTCTGCTGTGCTGAGGTAGAGGACAGGAGCACCTGATGCTGTGGTCTCTCTGCTGTGCTGAGGTAGAGGACAGGAGCACCTGATGCTGTGGTCTCTCTGCTGTGCTGAGGTAGAGGACAGGAGCAACCTGATGCTGTGTCTCTCTGCTGTGCTGAGGTAGAGGACAGGAGCACCTGATGCTGTTGTCACTCTGCTGTGCTGAGGTAGAGGACAGGAGCCCTGATGCTGTGTCTCTCTGCTGTGCTTGAGGTAGAGGACAGGAGCACCTGATGCTGTGTCTCTCTGCTGTGCTGAGGTAGAGGACAGGAGCACCTGATGCTGTGTCACTCTGCTGTGCTGAGGTAGAGGACAGGAGCACCTGATGCTGTGTCTCTCTGCTGTGCTGAGGTAGAGGGACAGGAGCACCTGATGCTGTGTCTCTCTGCTGTGCTGAGGTAGAGGACAGGAGCACCTGATGCTGTGTCTCTCTGCTGTGCTGAGGTAGAGGACAGGAGCACCTGATGCTGTGTCTCTCTGCTGTGCTGAGGTAGAGGACAGGAGCACCTGATGCTGTGTCTCTCTGCTGTGCTGAGGTAGAGGACAGGAGCACCTGATGCTGTGTCTCTCTGCTGTACTGAGGTAGAGGACAGGAGCACCTGATGCTGTGTCACTGGGCTGCTGGTGGTGGTAAAATTTGTTAAAAGTGCATCTGAAGAGAGAAGAGAAGTATATGTGACCACTGGATGTTACATTTTAATAAAAAAAAACAAAAAATGCTTAATGTGTGCTATACATAACACTAATATAGAGTAATAATGAAAATGTGATGAGATTCATTCAACTTTGTCATTGAAAAGCAATTCAGTCTAACCAGAGTAGAAGTGCAGTATATATATTTCGCCTATGAATGATATGGGAAAGCTAAAGTGTGGAGTCTTAACAGTGACACACTTTAACACTGATGTAAACTTTAACAAACATGAACTGTGACACAATAAACCAAAGGCTTACATCTACGCTGTTACAAAGGGGATGGAAAACTAACAGCATTTTAACATACAAGCAGGAAAGACACCCGTAAAATAACACCTGAACAGGTCTAACGTTAACTTTCCAAACATCCCTGATGAATTTAAGGTGGAGTAACATTAACACACGTTGACTCAGCTATTTATTGATTATTAAACAATGATGCTATCGTCCGGAGTAAGCTAGCAAGCTAACACACTGCTCCAACAACGGTAACTACGATCGTAAAACTATTAATTTCATTTACGTCATCACTTTGACGTTACTGTACCTTTATTTTCTTCACGTTTTTCTTCCTTTTCTTTCCGTCTTTTCCTTCACTGGGCGCCGGAAAGAATCAGTCTTTTGGACCTTGTAATTCTGCTACAGTATCAGTAAATCTCTCTCTGGGTCTTGGGGTCTCGGTGTGGTCAGATTCAGGCAGCTCATCTCTCGACCCCCCTCCCTCACAGAGGACAGGTACACTGCACCCAGCCAGAACCCAGAAAAAGGCTTCCCCGTTATTTAATAGTCCTTGCCATCACGTTATATTGCTGTGGGCTTATATAATATTTCGAAATAATAGTAGTAATAGCACTGATAAAAAATATATATATTCTTTACTTTTTTTTTTTCTCCCCCCTTTTCGGCGCCCCCGTGGATGACGGCGCCCCTAGCATTTGCCTATACTGCCTATGCCCAGGGCCGGCACTGCTATTCATCATTATCTGCCCGCAGAGCTGCTCTTGGTTCTGTTTCATTCTCAACTCTGAGACGAGACCACATTAAAAGTCTCTGATATTGTGAAGTAAACCTGTGAATAATCAGAGAGGCTTGAGCACTCAGAGGGTCAATTAAAGTGTCAGAGGTCAAACTGTTATTATGAGCAAAGAGGGTTTATTTCAATCACGGCTCAACTCGAGGTTTCTAGGTGAATGAATCACTACTTTGACAGTACTTTGGTGCAGAGGTGGTGCCAGTGGAATAACAGAAGTGTTTCCACAGAAATACAGACACACCTACTGGGACACATCACTATCAAGACTTTACAAAGTCCGAGGTCACTTCTGTGGAACTGGGACTGTTTTTTTTATGTGTTTGATTACTTATTGATTAATCTGTAAAGAACATAACTGAAACATCTTAATGGATGGGGCTAAAGGATGTCCTAATTTAGGTGGTTGTCATGATGTAAAAAACAATTTTACAGCTATGACATGATATAAATTAAAGGAAGGAAGAAAGGAATGACAGTAAATGGTAGCATGACTGTTGGGTCACATGTAGTGTGCACATAACTGAAATGGTTCAAACGTTCAAACATCTAGCAGGCCAACCTCCTTCATTAGTCATCATGCATTACTGGTCCTGTTTGTTGGCTTGATAATGCTCTCTGCACATATAATAACAGAGAAAATGAGCTTTTCTGTCATAGCAGTTGCATTTTTATCCATCTGGAAAAAGATGCATCCTCGTGTTGGAGATGCATATCCATTTAATGCATACCCAGTGATAATGGGAAATCAACTCACGTTCACATTGGCAGTGGACAAGTTCGCCTTGCCTTTTTTCTCTTGTGTCCCGTTCATCATCTCCAACATACCTGGAAAAACAGAGAACAATAGAAAGCAGCAGATCCGAAAAATGAGAGAAAAAGCAGAATGTCGAGGAGAATGTTTTGTTGTCCTGTAACATTATTTAAACGCCCCAAACCTACACAACATAATACAGTATGGTATTAGTAATTTACTGTATAGTTTTAGAAAGAGACTTGTTTTATTTTCTCTTCTGTATTTTCACTATCGCTCCTGATGACAGCAAAACTTCCAACAACCCTCAGTTACTGGCGTTCATGCTATTCAGTTATTCATGTTTAGGCAACGATGGATAACTTACACAAGAGAAAAAAGCATTGGGGTTATAAATTGATTAATTAAGAAACATATTAGTGCTTCACGTCTGTCGTACCAGCTAGACGGACACTGAAAAAGTTCCGGAAAATAATCTCTAGACAGAGTGGGAACCCTGTTCTATCACTCTACCTTACTCTAACGTAAAAAGTTTATTTACATACACTTCTCTTCTTGTTTGTAGTGATTTTGAACCTTTCAATTTACCTCCACTTACTAACTAACAGTTTGAGTTTAGCTTGTAACTTATCACAGATGACGTATTTACGTGTGAGAATGTGACTACCTAGCAGACTCAAACTAAAAATTACAGGAGAGACAGAACTTCTTGAGACTCTGCAGGAATATGATAGTATTATATGTTTTTAAAGTCACTTATTTCATTTTCAAAAGAACACTTGTTGGATTCCTCTACGTACCAGTAGAGAGACCACATCTGTCCAGAAGGGAGACACAAAGTCTTGATTTGACACCAATGGTTGAATTTTTGCAGCCGTTTCAAAATTAGACTTCAGGCCCCAAGATTATGATGCTCAATGGGTGAGTGTGAGCCATTTAATGGACGGGCCATTTGCTTGTCAAATCTTCTTCAGCCATAGAACTGATATGTGCAATATACTGGTAAAACAGCAGCTGCAAACCCAAAACCAACAGCTACACTTGTGACTAGAACAAGAGAGGGATTTCTCAATCCTGGTTTGTCTCCACAGTTCTTCTGATCATTGAGCGCTAAGGAAACTGACAGACTGAAGCCTAGTTGAGGTTGTTTTTGTCACAGTGTGAATATCAGGTTAAATTAAATCAATGTTTATTCTTTGTTTGTTTGTTTGTTTTAAGCTGACTCCACATTTATCAACAAAACGAGGGTTACAAGGCTACGAAGTTTGTTGCAGCATCACTGTTATTATATGAATGATTTCAGTGTTGTGCCTGAACACGTTCAATGAACGATCGTTCATGAACGCGTTCTTATTTTTGGCGAACGTGAACTGAACGTACTGTATTCTGCCTGATGAATGTTATAGTGAACGCGTTCATTCTGACATTTGTGAATAGTGCGTTCTCACAGTTTAACTTCATTCAACACAGTGCCAGATTTCCATCGAGCCTTCCAGGCGAAAACCGGCTAAAACACACCGTCAACAGGCTAAATATGTAGCGGAAAAACACCCAGTCTGGCTGTTGTGTATAAAAAGGACGCTGGACGAGAGGTTTGTGCAACTCGCTTTACTTTCGATCAAAACAAAACTTAACTATTTCAGACAGAAACAGCAGGCATTACCAAATGAACACAGATTAATTCGTCCAAGACCGGACAGAACACTGGCAACACCAGCCACCACAGAGTCGCACCGCCGCATGCGTCATCAATGTGCTAAGCATGGAGGCAAAAACAAATGAAGGCTTCACATCTGTTTTGTTATTGTGATATATCTCAAAAGTTTTGGAGTGATGTTGAATCTCGTTTTTTTTAGGCTGCTCTCTCTCCATTCTCTTACCCTTAAACATGTTATTTGCTGTTAACCCAGAAGATAATGCTCTTGAACACATGATAAACTTTGTTATCCTATGCAAAATGTTTTATTCACAAACAAAAATTTGCAAAATCACTACCTAAATCTGCTCCTTTTCTCCTGGAACTGAGCTCTTTGCTTAAATCTCTGATTTTGTTAAATAACAAAAAAAGTAATACCTTACTGAGTCATAATGAAAAGTTTTCCCTGAAGCCACTGTTTTCATCTCCCAGCCGCAGCTGGAAAACCTGGTTTTGCAGAATACTGTCAAAGAGCTGCAGTTTCAGTGTTAAAACTGAAAACTAATTGCCATCTGTGGTTCTATATGGGCTGTGGCAATAATTCTGAAAAATAATAGCTTGCATCAACATATTGGAAAAAAATAATAACTATGAACCAGTTCATTTTTGGAACTGTGAACTTAGTTCAAAATGTTGAATTATGAACTATGAACTGAACTAGTTCATTTTAAAATTTGTGAACTGAACTTTGAACTATTTCATGTAGAAAGTGAACTTTCCCAACACTGAATGATTTATTTGAGGCTGTTTTATTGTTTTGACAATGATAAAACACATACTGGGTTTCAGTAAAAGTCTGGCAGAAGTTGGAGGAGTCAGCACACTACTACCAAGTTACTTATCTCTTTATTTCTTCAGAGAACAATGTTATCACCTGACTACAGGTATCAGTCCTGAAGGCAGTGACCTGAATAAATAATACGTCATGGTGTGTCATGGGAGGAGTCAGTGGAAGAGAGAGAGAGATCTGACAGTATATAAGTTTCCTCCCAGAATCAGAATTCATCAGACAAGCAGCTCCAGTTGGAAGTCAAGAAGACTCACACACGACTCAGCTGATCTGCACAACTTCACCAGGTGAGGACAAACTGGGCTGATGGGTGACAGAAACAGATCTGTGTTTAGACTGAACTCCAGTCTGTGTTACAGAGTGGAACATTCATGTAACGTCTCTTTACATACACTGCATGTGTCACTAACAAATGGGCTGCAGATGTCTGGGGTGCACCCAGGGATCCAGATCAGAGCTTTGCTGGGGTCTCTAAAAGTGACTAACCCTTACAAACGTTAGGATAATAGTGGAACAGGTGTGTTATGTGTGAGAGAGAGAAGACAGTATATACCTATATTAGTAGAGAAAACAGATACGTTTTATTAAACAAATAAAGAAATATGTACATGTAAAATGTTTTCTTGAATGTGTTGCAGACAGCGTTTCACAAAGTTTATTCAGATCCTTCTAATCAACAAGTCTTAAAATTTAGCGTTTTTTAAGGGAGTCTGGTGACTTTCTCCAAGTTCGTTTCCCCCTAAGAAGTAGCCTGCTAGTTAATGTTTACTGGATTTATATAATTTGACATGTTTGCTGTGGACATTCATTATTGTGGTCTAAATGTTGAATCAGTAGAAACAGTGTGTTCAAAGAGCTGCTGGGAGGAAAGACTCACCTCAGACACAGAAGCAGCCACGAAGCACTTTAAACACCAAAACCAGACATTTTTTACAGCAATGCCGCAACAAACTAAAAACTTTTTCCAAGTGAGGAACAGTCTTAATGTGGTGCATTTAATGCCGAATTTACAAGAAGGGACCAATTATTAAAAATTTTCCATAGATGTTTCACAATGTTTGTTAAGTTTCTCCTCATCATGCAACAACTCTTAAAATCCTTGGATTTGTAAGGGAGTCTGGGATACTGCTGTTACTAGAGGCTTCACTTGTATACGTGTTTAATGTCTATGACTTTCACACACACTCAGCAGCCCACTGTCTGTAACAATCGGGTCAAGTAGATCACAAGTCTTTCTTTTAGTCACAGTTCATTCTTTTACATAAAAAAAGGTGTGACAGTGCACACACCCTATTTCTTTTAACCCATTTATATCATTAATGTAAACATTTCTCATTACATTGAAAAATGCATTAATTGGGATTAAAATACTGCTTGTTGGTAATGTATCAGTGAGCCCCACATATGTGTCATTTTGCTATTTCAATTGGAGCTCAGCTCCTATTTGTTCCTGACTAACTTGAACCCTGGGTGCTCCTGGTTTTACATCAAGATAAGAGATAAGACTTTATTGATCCCTCATCACGGAAATTCAGGTGCAATAGCAGCTTACAGATACTGAAACAAGTTAACAGCAAAGATAGAAAACATGTAAGGCATAATGCCCAACGAGGGGTCCATAAACAGGAGATAATGGACGACACGGAGGCCTAAGAACGCGTCGGACGGTTGCCTCCGCAAAGTCCATTAACTCCTGTTACTGGACACCTCGAAGGGCATTATCCCGCTTATACCATGGTCACTTGCCAAAGAAAAGAAATTCGGACCATTAATTTACGTTTTCATGCGTTTTACAATCAAAATATAAAGTTTTTCACAAGCCATAACTTAGTTTCCCTGGTAACGCCTGAGGGTTTGACTAATACCTGGAACAATCATTACTCTCCCGCAAGGTTCTTATGCAAAGGAGACGTTGTTCACTCCTCCAGTAAATAGGACGGATCATAGATACGACTTGGCAACGGGAGATATTCTAGTCCGCTCAGGATGAGCCAGAAAGCTAACGCTATGCTAGCAAGATTCAAAATCAATAACATCGTGCATGGTTGACAAACAGTAAATATAATTTGACAGTATGCTAGCTAACACGACCAGCTAGCTAACCAGTCATGTCATTGTCCCCAAATCAATAGCAAGATTTTCAAGAACAAATGACCGTCCGTGTGTAACGTTACTGTGGCCGCAGCCTGAAGCAGAGAGCTGAACAGAGAACGGGATGTGAGATTAAATTCAGAGGGGAAGTGAACTTTCTGCAGCTTGTGTGTTACAGTCGCCACCCTGTGGTGTTCAGAGGATAAGACACTGAAGGACTGACGGACTGAACTCAGTGCTGGAAACATAATATTCAGATTTGATAGCGCATTGATTTACAGCAGTGAACAGTCAATTTGACTGGAACTACTTAGTAGGTGTCCATATATCAGGGGTTAATGGACACCCTGCAGCCAATCAAAATCCAGTATTCCCCCAGACCATGGTATGAAACAGAATAATAGAAATATATAATAACATACTACTATAAATAAAACTAAAGACTATATACCCATGACTATATATCTTGCCCGCGAGTCAATTTCCAAATATCAATAATTCACAATGTCGACGGAAGGAACATTATGTAGGCTAAAGAATTTACTTTGATGAGAGAGATAGGGCTACTTCTCCGCCCGGATCACACGCCCCATACCTCCAGCCTCAAAAACACAAAGAACAAACATGTTCTCTCCTTTTTAATTCATAGAGAGGCGTTAGTGGAGCCTGTTTCATATGTCCACGCGTGCTCTCCACGGCCTCTCCATGGATAACACCGGAGCACACTACAAGGATGAGCTCCGACTCTGACTGCCCTTCCACCTGGACGCCGCATACCTCGATCACGTGCACGGCCAGAGTTTACCCTACACACGGCTCTCCTCCTTCCCCTTTCAGGGACTTCTCAGCGTGTGTGATTACTCCTTCGAGCCTGAGTTCATCTGCAAAAGGAGTGGCACCGAGTGCGCTGCGTAAACGAAGGCCACGCGTGGCTCAGGAAGCACCTGCCGCAGGAGCTGGAAGACAACAGCTCTGGAGGAGGAGGTGTCACTCGGACGGAGTGACACCTCCATCCCGGACGTGTTCAAGTCCAGCAGGTGTTTGATATAGTAAATAGCCGCCCGCAGTGTCTCCACCTTGCTGAGCCATTTGTCTTCCAGCTCCTGCGGCAGGGGCTTTCTGAGCCACGCGTGGCCTTCATTTACGCAGCGCACTAGGTGCCGCTCCTTTTGCGGTTGAACGCAGGCTCGTAGGAGTGCACACAACCCTAACCCGAGGAGTCCGTGAAAGGTGAAATAGGAGAGCCGTGTGTATGGCAAACTGTGGCCATGCATGTGATCGAGGTGTGCGGCGTCCAGGTGTAAGGTCAGTCAGAGTCGGAGCGCATCCGTGTAGTGCGCTCCGGTGTTTAGCTGTTTGTTAACGAAGTGCTAACTTGAGCCAGTGTGCAGGCAAAGTTGAGCGCACAGAAGGAGAGATTAAGAGCAAGAGTGAGCGGTCTGCAGCGCAGCCAGAAAGAGTTTGTGAGAGCGCAGAGGTTATTATTGCATCTTAAAATGCAGAAAAGCAAATATACAAACACATTTATTGAGCACAGAATATATTTCTGTTTCCGCAAATGAAATGTATGTTTTACCCGGGGAAAATCATCTTCAAAATGTAATTTATGTTCAAGCAAAATATATTTTTCTGTGCTCAAAATCTCCCATTGCTCCTTCACGAATGTGGCACAAATATCACGCCATAAATATGAAACATGTCATGGAATGGGAAGGCAGGGAGTAGAAATGCACATCAAACATGAATTTTTTTTAATTTTTTTATTACTGTTGCACTTTGTGCCTGTTATTTTTATTGAATGATGATTTTTGAGACGTCATTGCACTGACATTGTCATTGTATATCACTCATGAATGTGAATGTTTTGTCTCTGTGTTAAATTGGCTGATTGAATGATGGGGATACAGTATCCTACTGGTGGAAGTCCGCGATTAAAATCTGGCCCCCCCTTTGAGTCGTGCTCAAATGACGTTAAAGCACACCCTCTTGGGTAATATTGCTTAATCAAACACAACCTCTTTGCACCCAGACTATCTGCTGTTTGATGTCGGAATGGACTTGGACACGCCTAAACGCACCACCACCATGTGCTATAGACCGTTTCACTAACAAAGACCACGCCGAGAGCTGTATGGAATAAAAACAGGAATTTATTAGACATAGTGACACATGTTAGATGCTGGGAAAGAAAGGGTCGAGGGATGGAAGGATGAAGGGATGATGGGGTAGGGGTCGAGGGATGGGGGAAGGGGTCGAGGGTCGAGGGATGAGGGGGTTTAGGAAGGACGGGTGAGGGTTGACAGGAAGGAAAAGAAGCTGGTGGGATGAGAGGAACGGGAGGAACGGAGTGGGTGCGGAGACGCTGAGTGGGGGAGCCGCCTCCTATCTCTTCGTTAGCCCCCAAGGAAACTTAAGTGAGACAGGTGCGTGTGAGCGTTTTTGATGTCGTTTATGTCGTTGCGGATGTATGTGTGGTAAGTGGGGGAAGACCATCGGCCGAGGATTTTGATGACGTGGTCGGGGACCCCCTGCTTGGAGGCGGAGGAGGCGGCTCCGATGCGGAAGGAGTGCCCTGAGTACGGATCTGGGGATATTCCTGATTGAGACAGGATTTGGCGGAGGTAACGGTGGAACCAGTGACGTGTGGCTATTTTTCCCGTTTCCGTGATGAACAGAGGGTCCTGGGGGGAGGCTCTGCTGGCTAGCCTAGAGTTGATGTATTCTTGTAACGGTTCGAAAGGGCTGATGTATGAGTCTAGGCGGAAGAGATGGATGGGTTGAGGTGGACCGGACTGGTTGGTCTTGCTGCATTTAAGGTTGTAAATGAGGATGTCGGTGGACGGATTGGAAATGTCTGAAATGGATGCGTGGAAAGATGGGTTGTATTTAGAGGTTGAAGCCGTGAATTCGGAGCAGCGCAGAAAGCCGAAGAACGCTAGAAGGAACATGGATTCCAGGACCTTGTCGACGTACAGGGATGAATAGCCTGAGCGGAGGGTTCTGATGCATCGGGTGAGGAGATCTGAGGTTAGGGGCGAGCGTTTTGGTGGAGTATGGACTTCTGTCTTGCGGAGACCTTTGATTAGCATCGTTATGTGGGAATGGGAAGTGGCTTGGCATGGCGCCCCGGAGGTTAGTCTGGTGAAGAAGTTGATGCCGCTTATGTAGGCCTGGATAGTGGTGGATTTCATCTTCAGGATGGAATGGGCGAATGAGATAAAGCTCGACAGGGTCAAGACGTCGAGCGAAGGAAACGGAAGATTATGAGAGGCGTGGAATGTTTTAAAACAATTCCATCCGGTCATGTATGATGCAAGTGTATGGGGAGCGACGCTGTTCAGGATGGCGTCTTTGGGAGATGGAAACCAGGTTTTGAAGCTCGGGAGTCAGTTGAAGATGGTGGCAGAAAACGGTGGGACTGGAGTTGGGACGGTGTCGGAGGCTGGCGCCAGTTGTCTGAATTTCTGAAATGAGAAACGGGAGAGTGCGTCAGCGATTGTGTTCTGATGGCCGGGGATGTGAGCTGCTCGGATGATGAATTGGTGTTGTGCCGAGACTAGGGTGAGTTTCCTGACGAACTGCATGATGTCTAGGCAGTGTGAACGTCCCTTGTTGATGATGTCAACAACTGCGGTGTTGTCGGAGTGGATGGTGATGGTTTTCTTTGACCATTTGTGGTCCCAAAGAATAGCTGCGATGATGACTGGGTACATTTCGTAGATGGTGGAGAAAGGAGAGAGCGATGAGAATTCAGGGGGCCATTTGGCTGAAAACCACTTGCCGCCGAAGTAGCCGCCAAAGCCGACGGAAGGAGCTGCGTCTGTGGATAGTTGGATGTCTTCTGGTGAAGTGATGTGTGTGTCGTGGAAGAAGGAGATGCCGTTCCAAGAGGAGAGGAACTGGTGCCATAGTTTGAGCTCCATTTTGCAAGAGTTGTCCAGTGTGACGTTGTGGTGGAGTGATGGGACTGAGGAGGCTATGGAAAGCAGGTGAGACAGGAAGGATCGACCTTGTGGGATGATGCGGATTGCATAGTTGAGGTGGCCGAGTAGCGAGAGGAGTTGGCGTTTGGTGCATTCGTGCGCCAGGAGGAAGTTTGAGATGATTAAGGAAATCCGGTGTACTTTCTCTGTTGGCAGGGATGCTTGAAGTGACACGGAGTTAAGGGTAATGCCGAGGAATTCCAGGGATGTGCTGGGGCCCTCGGTTTTCTCCGGGGAGAGAGGGACTCCGAGCTCGTTGAAGGCGGAGATCAGATGTCTCAGAAAGGAAGAGACAGGAGGAAAGTGAGGGTTTTGGCTGGTGGTGCCGCCGAGGACCGTTGTAGTAGGTGCGCTCTGTGCGGCTGAAGCGGTTGAAACAGGAGGGACAGGGAAGTTAGGAAAAAGAGAAGAGGAAAGGATGCTGGGATGGAGGGATGCATGTGCTCGGGTTGTTTGTGAAGCGTGAGATACGGAAGAAGAAGAGTTAGGAGCGAGAGATGCAGGCTGTGGGTTTAGTACGACCTGGCCCTCTGGGAGGGCTGTTGAGTGAGGTTGGGCTGGGTGCGCGATGACGTCATCGGCGCTGCGGTGGGAGCGAGGCCGTGAACCCGGAAGTGGCCGCGGAGTTCTGCGGTGTGGAATGCTGCTCTGCTGGGAGTTGGTGAGAAGCTGAAATAACTTCGCCTTGTTGTCGGTGCGGTGGAAAGTTATGTTCCGCTCTGTGAGGGTGCGCTTAAGACGAGCGACCGTCCACTACGAGATGTTTGGAGCCGCGGGACAATCGGCGAAACGGCGAGGCGAGGCCGGGTCGCGGAGGCTTCGTCCGGAGCGGCTGGAGGAAGGAGTGTCGGTCGGGCGCCGGGCGCGATATCGTCCCCTGGAGTGGTGGCGGGGAGACGGGCGAATGGTGCTGGAGCCGCCGGTGGACTGACGACCTCTGACGACTGACGACGTGGATGGTAGAGCGTGTCCGGGCTGGCTGATGAGGAGGTATGATCGGTGATGGAGAGGTCTCTGGGATGTCGTCAAACAATTCGTTGTCTGACGGGTTCAGAGAGAGTTCGTTCTCCATGGTTTCAGGTACTGCTTCCTTTTTTGTTTTACTTTCGGTTCTGACGATGTAGAGAATCAGTCAAAGAAGGAGTGAACGGATGGGGTGTGCTTAAATATATTTCGGGCGGAAATGAGATGGGTTCGAGGCGTGGTCTTTGTTCCCGAACCTAGTTATAAAACTTCATTTAAATATGGCCCTTTGACTTGCTGTAACTTTCAAGTTAGTCAAGTCAAGATAGCAATCTGCCATCAGTGCACCTGATCACACCTCACTTACAGTCCAACATGTTACAAGTAGAGTTGTTTTTGAACAACGTGGGCACTGGGTGTGAGACTTGCTTTGCACCAAGTGTAAGGTGGAGTCCTATAACAGTGATTATTGTTGGAATACAGAGCTGTTTAACACTGATTTTAATAGAAAACCATATCACAGCAGCTCTAAGTGTAAATGAAGTCCTGAAGGTTGTGGTGTCTCTTGAACAGATTGAAGAAAATGTCCTCAGAAGTCATGAACATCGCTGCCCTGGGTCGACCTTTCACCCTAGGAATGCTCTATGATGCTCGCAGAGATGAACTGATCCCAGGTAAGTCTTGACATTGACATATGAACTACTTATATGTTTAAAACAGTACTATATATAGTATATCTCTAAACAGGTTCAGGAACTGTTTAAGCTGCTCTGGTCCCTGGCCCACAAATCTAGTTCTGCAGATTTTCTCATTCATGTTTGTTTGGACCCCAACAAATGTCACATCATCTTAATTTAAAAGTTTGTCCTGTCAAATACAGAATTCTGACCCAAAAACCATCATTCTCTCTGACCTCTCTAATCATGTCACAATTGAAATATTATTCTTTGACCACATCATGCAGCCGATCCAAGATCCAAGTCCACAGTGATTCCTGATGTTTTCCAATTTCTTTAGGTTTGACACTGTGGGATCCAAACACTCTAAAAGAGAAAACAGTTAAAACATCTCAGGAAACCAGTAACTTTGAAGTCTCTGCATCTGACTCCATTGAATCTAAGTCCTCCCTGTTGGACATTGAAGCTTCTCTGAAGGCCAGTTTCCTGTGTGGCCTGATCGAAGTTGGAGGATCTGCCAAGTATCTGAATGATACGAAGAAATTCAAGAATCAGAGCAGAGTGACGTGTCAGTACAACGCTACCACACACTTCAATCAGTTGTCAGTGATTCAAGGTGAAACCATGAACACCCAACAGAAAGATGTCATCAAGAAGGGCACGGCAACACATGTAGTCACAGGAATCCTTTATGGGGCAGATTCTTTCTTTGTGTTTGACAGTGAGAAGCTAGAAGCCAGCAGCGTTCAGGACATCCAGGGCCAGATGGAGGCTGTGATCAAGATGATCCCCACATTTAATATTGAGGGTAAAGTTGAGATCAAGCTGACTGAGGAAGAAAAAGAACTGACCAACAAATTCTCCTGCAAATTCTACGGAGACTTCATTCTTGAAAGTAACCCTGCAACATTTGTAGAAGCAGTGAAGACCTATGCAGAGCTTCCAAGGCTGCTGGGAGAAAATAGGGAGAAGACTGTTCCCCTGAAGGTCTGGATGATGCCTCTGAAGGTCTTTGACACGACTGCAGCTGAGCTGAAGAGAGAGATCAGCGTTGGTTTAGTGGGGAAGGCGCAGAATGTTCTCGAAGATTTCAGAGAAATACAAATGAGATGCAACGATTCTCTGGACGACACAGTGATAGAGAATCTTCCACAGATCCAAAAAGCGTTAAACAAGTTCCAAAACTGTTGTATTCGTTACGTATCTAACCTCCAGACGACCATGGCGAAGGAACTTCCCTCCATCCGTGAAGGTAAAGAAGACGAGAGCTCAGTAAAGAAACTCCTTGATGAAAGAAACAAGTCACCATTCAGTAGTGAAAAACTAGACAAGTGGCTGGATCATAAAGAGAGAGAAATCAACGTCATCAGGTCCTGTGTGGAAATGATGGAGGGAACAAAGATCGTCCATAATCAGTCAGAGCTGGACAGAGAGGTTCTTGCTGCAGGTGTTGATGAAGCTCTGTGCTTCGTCTTCACCTCCCTGCAGAGTTCTGACCCCGGCCTGGATGAGATGGACCAATACCTGGATTCACTTAGAGGATGTACCAATGAAGTCCCATGGTACTACTCAGATGAAGTTTTAACCAAGATGAGAGAAAAAGCCAAATCTTTCCAAGATATTGCCAAATCTTTGAAGACCAACAGCAGATTCTGTTTCCTGGTAGCTGCCATCACAAATGAGAAATACACCGGAGCAACCATCTACCACTACAGGAACGGCATTCTGCTCACTGAGGATTTATCAAAGCCGAACATCCCTGATGTGGAGACTGTCACAGACAGAGGAGATTTACTCTGGTGTAAGTATTTTATTTTCACTGTAAGACAAATAAGAACAAATGAGTCTCCTTCAGAAACCTGACTGCGCATTACTTTTATTACTCTCACACTTCATTTTAAGCTTTCTTACAAAAGTCCTGCAGATTTTCTGGGAGCTGACACTGAAACTGATTTATAGAGGGACTTAAGTGAAATGAGCGACAGTACTATGGATGCACAGTGGTTAAAGAAGTACTCAGATCCTTTAATTAAGTAAAAGTACCAGAACAATAATAGAACAGTAGTTCATACAAGTTAGTCCTGCATTCAAAAGACTACTGTAGTAAAGTTATACAGCTGTTATCAGCAAAATATCTTCAAAGTATCTGAAGCAGATATTTTTATATCTATCTGTAAGAACACAGCTGGACGGAGGCTGAGATCTGAGAGTTTAATGAGCAGCGACTGCTCCACTCTAACTGTTGGCTACATGACAGTCAAAGATCATCAGTTGAAGTTGGAACTGAAAGTATCTCAAAGTGAAATATTTACTTTCCACCACTGTCCATGAACAGTACGTAGGAGCATGTGAGTGATGTTCAAATATATGAGCCTGTCCTTTCAAATGTGTTCTGAATCATCAATAAATGTGTATGAACTGTGATCATGATCACGTCTCGTTCTCTCCATCAGACGCCTGTAATCTCACTCTGGACCCAGACACAGCACACAATGTGCTCACTCTGTCTGAGGGAAACAAGAAGGTGACACGTGGACCAGGACAGTCGTATCCTGACCGCCCACAGAGATTTGATTATTGGGGTCAGGTTCTGTGCAGAGAGGAGCTGACTGGGCGCTGCTACTGGGAGGTGGAGTGGAAAAGTTCTAAGGTCAATGTTACTGCAGGTGTTTGCTACAGAGGGATGCCAAGGAAAGGAGGCGGTGGCCAGTCCATGCTCGGAGGGAATAAACTGTCCTGGTGTTTAGGATTCGTCCAGATCCCAGGTCCAGAAGAACTATATGCAGAACATGATAATCAGAAACATTACTTACCTGTTACTCCTGGTCCATTCCCCCGTCTGGGAGTGTATCTGGACTGGTCTGCTGGCACTCTGTCTTACTATAAGGTTTCATCTGACACTCTGAGCCACATCTACACCTTCCACACCAAGTTCACTGAGCCTGTTTACCCAGGCTTCGGGCCTTGGGCAGGATCCATCATGTCTCTGTGTCTGTAAACTTGTCAGCACATGATTCAGTTCAGATTCAGTTCAGTTCACTGAAATCACTGATCCAAATGTTTTGATTGTGAACTGTCATCATGTCAGTCACATAATGTTAAATAACATAACACTTTATGTTTGAGTATCTTTAGTGCACATATAATCATGTTTAAGTATCTTTAGTGCACATGTAATCATGTTTGAGTATCTTTAGTGCACATGTAATCATGTTTGAGTATCTTTAGTGCACAAATAATCATGTTTGAATATCTTTAGTGCACATGTAATCATGTTTGAGTATCTTTAGTGCACAAATAATCATGTTTGAATATCTTTAGTGCACATGTAATCATGTTTGAGTATCTTTAGTGCACAAATAATCATGTTTGAATATCTTTAGTGCACATGTAATCATGTTTGAGTATCTTTAGTGCACATGTCATCATGTTTGAGTATCTTTAGTGCACATGTAATCATGTTTGAGTATCTTTAGTGCACATGTCATCATGTTTGAGTATCTTTAGTGCACATGTCATCATGTTTGAGTATCTTTAGTTCACATATAATCATGTTTGAGTATCTTTAGTGCACATGTCATCATGTTTGAGTATCTTTAGTGCACATGTAATCATGTTTGAGTATCTTTAGTTCACATGTAGTCATGTTTAAATATCTTTAGTGCACATATAATCATGTTTGAGTATCTTTAGTGCACATGTAATCATGTTTGAGTATCTTTAGTGCACATGTAATCATGTTTGAGTATCTTTAGTGCACATGTAATCATGTTTGAGGGCCTGATTTACTAAAGGTTTGCGTGTGTAAAAACGTGTGCAAACTTGATTGCACGCGCAAAAACTTGTTAAAGCTGATCTACTAACCAGACGCAAGGAGGATAGCGTCCCTCAAACGGGCAAAATAGCACGCGCAATCCATTTAGCGTGTTTGCCTTGATGAATATGTAAATATGGGCGTCTTTGCCAGAACACGCAAAATATTGGGAGGAGTAGATGCAAATGGATTAATTTAGCGCACGCAATGTGATTTACCAAACCTAGAACTAATTGCGTTCGCTGATTTTTGCGTCTTTATTTTGCACGTTTGAAAGTCATGTATTAACTGGCACAGCTTGACGCACACATGGCTGCGGTCGTTGTAGCAAGGAGGAGGCATAGGCACAACGAACGAACTATCTCTAACAAACAAAACAAACAATAACAGCTACCAAAAAACGACGACCCAGCCTAAATTTAAACAAAATGAATGTTGAAATTGCCATTATCTATTTTCTTTCCATTTTCGCAGGCTGCGCTGGTGTCCACTTAATGCGTAACGCACGTCCATCTCCTCCTGCGACCTCCCCTCCCTCTCCCGGCTACTCAGATGAAACACCACCGATGCTTAATGACCTCCCGACTCCCTGTACGCCACCCTCGATCCCCTTTGCCAGGGCATTGATGGCCATCGTCAGCCCAGATACAGCACTGACCAGCTGCCTGGTGTGCGTAACGATGGCACGAGTGTCCCGCCTGAGCGCGCGCGTCACGGAGGCCACAGCTCGCACATCCTGTGCCATGAAATGTAACCCGTCTTCAAGTGCCACAGACTGTTTCATCATAGGGAAAAACATCTTGTGATACTGGAAAATGAAACGCACACACTTCTGCGTCACTGTTGGAAAATAAAATCCTCTGATAAATCAGAAGCAAAAATACTTTTGTAGCCTAAATTATGAAATTACGCGTTTTCAGTGCATATTCAACTAAACGTTAACTCAGGAAGCACATTATTTTTCTTTCTTTTTTTTTTGGCACATATCTGAATAAACTTAATGTATCCAATAAAAGAAATGCGTGTTTGTGCTATTATGGGCATACCTTGCTCTGAAGTTTCTGGCTCAAGGGTGTCAAATCCTTGAATTCCCCAAATCTGTTCATCGGAGAAAGTCAGCAGTACCTGCTGCTCAATTGAAGACAGGGGATGTCCTCTGTCAGTCCACCACCTGTTTCATTTGCCGAGGTTTTACTATAAGCCATTTTTTCTTTTGCTCTTCTTCTTACATCTTGCCATCCCCTCTTAATTTCATTGGCCGTTCCTCTTGTTTTGCTGACAGCATTGACTTTGTCACAGATATCCTCCCATATTTCCTCCCGTTTCTCCTGGATATATTAATGTTTCTTTGTTGTAACTCATGAATATGTTTGATTGCCTCCTCCACTAACACCTCCAATTCAATATCTTCAAATTCATCTTTGGTTTGCGCCCTCTCTCTCCCACGTTCTCCATGGTGAAAACTAGTAACACACGCAAAAACGCATTTAAATAGGGCGGTTTCCAACACGTCTGCACCTATTATTCATTGCGGGAGCAATCTTAGTTGACCACCCACAACACGCAAACCAACAGCGCAATCGTTTAGCGCACGCAAGCAATTTAGCGCCCCTTATCTGGGATCTTAGTAAATCAGGCCCTGAGTATCTTTAGTGCACATGTCATTGTAGCCAAGTCAAAATTTGTTATTGTGTTTTGTTTATTTATTTTTCCCTAAGATTTTTCTCTTGTATTGTGAACTTCCCCAAAATGATGTTTTCCTCCTAAAATAAGGAAAAAGAAAGGTTCCCTCAGTGGTTTTCAATTGTATCTCCTTTGTTCCCCTGGGGTGTTGTTTTGGCGTTGCACCACCTAGTGTCATAGAGCTGTGTGTGCTCGGAGCTGGTGAGTCACTTTATGAGGCGCTCTCCCCATTGTCTTGTTTATTATATATTTTTTTCCATTCAAAACCACAATATGTTGATATATGCTGTAATGTAACATGCTAATGAAGCTTTTGGTCAAGCCTCCATTGATCTATAACTTGTAAATTGAATCGTAAACCAAGTTATTCATGCAGAGTTAGCTAACTTAACTTTATGCTAGCTGAATCGTTTTTTTTCTCTGTTTCTCTCCCTTTCATGCTGATGTTGTGAGGTTGTGCTCTGCATGCCTTAGCTGTGTCCTAATTGCATTATTTCATATGTAATGTGACGTTTATTTGTGGTTATATGAATTTTAATTTTTTTGTAGAGCGGTGGAGAGTTGCAGTGTGGCTCTGTGTGTGTGACGCCTGTTTTTTAAATCATTCTGAAGGTATGTTAGTTGTCTAACTCAGTTCATTTTTTGATATTTTAGCACTGTAAAAAAAGAGCTAATGTGGGTGAATTAATTTAGTTCTTTTAGATTGTAGATGAAAGATTTAATGCATTTTCATTTTCACGTTGAATCCTGGTTCTATGTATGTTGGATTTAGTTTTACATGGTGCACTGTATCCTCACATTAATTTGAATACAGTATGAGCTATGTTGTGTGTGATACATATATATAAGTGGTTAGAGCTGTGTGTGCTCGGAGCTGAGCGGTGGAGAGTTGCAGTATGGCTCTCTGTGTGTGACGCCTGTTTTTTTCTTCATTCTGAAGATTAAACTCCCATAGATGCTCAACCCCAGTGTGCGTCTCACTTCCTAACTACATAACACAACGCAGAAACCGAGCTGCTACATCATCATGTTTGAGGGTCTTCGGTGTCTTTTGGATGATGTTCCTTTTTGTTTTTTGACCTTTGATTTGTGCTGATCTAAGAAAAGGAATCTTTTGTCATTTGAACCAACTTCTGTACTTTTTCTTTGAATTGTTGTGATTTAAACAAAAAAAAATATAAAAGCTGAAATAAAACTGGAGTGTATAATGTACATTCCAACCAAAGCTCTTGACTTGGCTTCTTTTTGAGGTGGTCTGATCTGGTCGTCCACAGGTAAAGAGATCCTGGAGTCTCTGTGAAAGGCTGACACATTCATTTAATACAAAAAGATGTCTTGAATTTAAGGGAAGAAATTTCTAAAGCTAATAAGATTCATATTCTATTTGATAGTGTTAAGTCTGATGGTTATTTCACTGGATATGTTCTGGTGTTGTGATTGTGAGGGTTACATTTTATCAGATATTCTTTCATTGTTTATGCATTTGAGTAAAAGCTAATCAGACCTTTTAACTAATTGTTCAGGTTTTTCAGGGATCTTAAAGTTTCCCCATTGAAAAAAACAGAGCTCACAGTTTATAGAGCGAGAGTTCCTCCAGTCTGACCTTTTAAAATGAGTCATTCTGAGAGTACAGTAAATCTCTAACCACCTATACTGCAGACTCTGTTGTTAACCGGACACACTGACATAAATTAGTCCATGGAGCCATGCAACAATTCTGTCAGTTTGGTGGATGAAATATAAGTCCCAGATTCTACTGTAGTCGATTCACTTTTAGCAACAGCTTAAATGTTTTTCATATTCAAGCACAAAATTAAGTTATTGGTCAAAAACTATGAAATATTGTACATATATACACATTCATATATCATATCTGAATGTTTTCAGCATCTCTGTTGTCATGAAATGTTTTTAGGGGGTTTATTTCTTAATTTAGTTATCAATTACTTTTAATTGAACTTGTTTCAGTCACAACACATACAACAAATCAATTGGGTTTTTTTGGCATCTGAATATAAACTTGTTCACAGTTTGTGCATATAAGTTCTGATCTCGATGATTCTTTAGTTACGAGGGACTGAAAATATTAATTTAACTTCATTTCCATTGGTAAAAGTTGGACAGGAAGGCGGAAGTATGTTGGAGTGTATCATCTGACTTCGTACAAACCTTCAGTCTGATGTGAACCGGATGTAGAACCATCCAGAACCACTGGAGCGATCAACAGAGTCACAGAGAACAGGTTCCACTTTTCTTGTGTACTCTCTCTATACATTTATTATTATTGTTATATAGTTTCAAAAAAAATATCAAATAAATACAGCCTGTTCTCAACAACATCATGGTGAAATGCAACTCTAATGGCTGGTATGTAGGAACGTGTTTCTAGCCCTTCACTTTCATCGTGTTTGTGCTTTTATGGTTTCTATGTCAGCACTCAAAGTTTACAGGTTTTATTACTTGCATTTTTAAACCTCATATACTGACTGTAAGAGACAGTAAATTGTTTTAGGCTGTCACCTCGGCCTCTCTCTGTGTTGTCTGTTGAGCCAGTAAATGACTGTGGACTGCCATCTAGTGGCCAGTCTCTGTGAGGGTAACAAGGTGTAAAAGGGAGGAGACTATGAGCCCTGTAAGCTCACCTGTGTGTATGCTCACCTGTGTGCATCTCCATCACCTTCTCCTTTGTCTCCGCTGGGTTGGTGCGGTGCTGTGCTGCCGAGTCTCTCCTTGTTTGGATTATTTGTGGTTTTCCGTCGAAGTTTGCTTTTGAACCATGTAAAGTAATAATGTACCCTCTTTATGTTGATTAGGTTTCTGCGGTCTGTTTTAAGTTTGTTTTATTGTTATTAGGAGGCAGATGGTTCTCCAGACGGCACCTTCAACATAACTAACAATTAGCTCCCTTGGTAAAGTGGAACGAGGTCTGTGGAACTCAAATTTTGGGCGATTACTTTTGTCCTTGGGGTGTCTAGATTTATTTTATCTTGAGGGATGGCGCCAACACTATTTTGATATGGTTGATCGAGTTAACAATGATTGTTAACGTTTTCCAATAAATGATAATATCTTTTATTTTTCTATTGAATGAGCTTTTGAAAATTGTAAATAAAATGTTCATATATTTAATCTAATCTTTTTCTTTTTCTTTCTGTATTTCCCCTCCAAAGTTTTCACGGTGCTACAGCCGACAATAAAATTCAAGCACCTGTTTGAATCTCTTCGCCTCATTCGTTGACGCCCGGCATGGACTGGCCATCTGGCGTACCGGGCAATGCCCGGGGGAGCAACGCACATTTTTAGGCCGGGCTGTCATAATTCAATCAAAAAAGTATATCATAAATCATTTGTATTAACCGCAATGGCCCATTGGTTGATTTTCTTGAAGGACATTGGGCTAATCCAATGAAATCTCTCAGCCCTCCTCTTTTTTTTTCTTTTTCTAAGTGAACAATTTAGAGGGGGCAGCCCATTGGTCAATCTTCAATATAGACAGTGGACTGAACCAATCAGGATATAGTACGACAGCGGCCCCACCCCTTCCCACTGTCTCCTGTAACTTCTGCTAGTTTCAAAGTGTTAAGCGCGAGGAGTGACAACATGGAGCAACCAAAGAGAAAGAAACTGGGTGCAGAGAAGTTGCGTGCTAAGCAGTGCCGCTGCTAGCCATTTTGGTGCCCTGAGCTTAATTCCTTTATGATGCCCAACCCCGAGGAAAAAAACATTTGTTTTTGCTAAACATATAACTCAATACCAATAACACAATAGCAGCATCATGATGTAACACCTAAGAACAATAAAACAAAAAAGGAAAATCTACTTTGTAAACACAGAACAGGTCACACAGGTCTCTACAGTGTCACCTGCTGATGGACTCTGAATGACAGGACTTGTGCTTTCAGAGGTGGTTCTCTGCAGTGTATCTGTCCCTAAACTGCTGGCTGAGGGTGGCTGATCAGGGCTTGGTACTGTTGTAGAGTCTACAGACCTGCTGGCCGGCTGGGGTTGATGTGTGCCTGAACTGCTTGTAGATGGTTGCTCATCATCTGTATCTTCCTCTTGGCCACGCACTCGTCCTTGGTCGTATCTCAGCATTGACCCTGAATTAATTCAGATATATGAAGAAAAAGGATCAGTATAGACAGAGACAAAATATTCAAACAAAGAATCTTATACCGAAAAAAATTATAAACATTTAAAACTAAAAGCATGAAGCCAAGGAGATCTCCCCCTTTATTACTTATTTATCAACTATTTGATGAATCTAATCTAATAATATATATCTAATAATATATATAAATATAAAAAGCATAATAGAATGAGTTGCAGTATTGCACACAATTGAACAATAAAGTTTGCTTTATATCATTCATAATGGCATTTTATATATATATATCTTACCTACAGAAAAAAGAGCAAAATGATACACCTAACAGAAGACTACATTTCTGAATCTTAACCATTACCATTTAATTAAATACAACTTAAATATGGTTACTAGAGCATTTTGACAATCCTAAAGATGGTCGTGGGTTTGTTATGCATTGCAAACGCGAAAAAATGCGTTCTTAAATAACACTATGCTCCATGTGTAGCACCCACAGTAAGTTAGCTTGAGGCTAGGACTAGTAACCACAATGCAGCATCAAAATAGACCCACGACCAAAAGACCAGGCTACGAACTGGGAGGGAGTAAACAAGAGACTGATGTTTGAGTTTAGAAAAATGTATTGACACCAACCACAATTCAAACAACAACAGTTAAAGTACTAAATTTATACAGTGAAAAATATGTGAACATTCATTTTGGATGGCCAGTCCAAATGACTCGTGTAGCTACTCGTTCAATCATACGTAGTCAATAATAATTCAGACATAACAATAACCCCAAATATTCTGCTCACTGAGCACGGTTCTCAACCCGGCTGCCCACCCAAAGTTCATGAAGAAACCCACGTCTGGGTTAAATTTTGAGTCCAGGGGCAAGTATGGGTGAGAGAGTGTATGGGGAAGAGTGTGTGTGGGGCAAGAGGCAGCAAGGGGGGGGGGAGAGATTGAGCCCCCCACCGGAGCCCCCCACCGGCCTGGCAGAAGGGGGGGTGATCCGTCGCGGTCTTATCCAGCTGTAGGCTCTAGGCCTGCTCCTTAGCTCGCCATCAATCCAAAACCTGGCCAGTCTCTGTGCAAGTTACGCGCTCACTCGTTGCAGAATTCGGCACACCAAATCTCGGCTCGGCAAGAGGCTCCTGTAGCTCATCTCTCCTGCAGCTTCCCCACCGCTCTTCCCGAGACTGTACACCGCAGCTCTATACTTAAACGCGGTTGGTCGCGCCACCCCACGTGACCCCATGATGTCACTAAACAGCGTCACGGTGATTGGCCCAGATGGACCACGCGAGAACCGGCCTAACCCCGCGAAGTTTTAAACTGACTGACAGAAAGAAAGAGGAAGAACCTGTCACCTGGGTTACACATGCCTGGCAAAAGACTATTAATCACACGCTACACGGTAATAAATGGTCTGAAACCAGAGGAATTGTTAGCCGACCTTGTGCTCTGACTGCTAACTGTTACTGATAAAGTATTGAACACCGTCATGTCAAAATAAACCATAACTACTGCTCAATATCTAAGTAAAGTAACAGCTAGCTGGCGTCAGTTTCTTGTAAAGTGCAATTTAGCATTTTACAAGTAACTCAATTTAGCTTGCACCTAAGTTTTAACATATTTGAGTTTGCTAACATTAGCAATAAGGTCAGCTAGTTGGAGGTGTATGCTGGGCTAACCATCACATTAGCAGCACATTTACCATATTTAAGAATGATTAAACATGAACTTACCTGCAAGTGATGCACGGGCATCATCTCACTGCTTCTTCTTTATTTTCTCTGCTCCTGACTCCTGCTGTCTTCTCGGGGCCATTTCCCAAAAAGTTGACAGCCTGCTGTCAAACTTCATCAGGTGCAATCCAACAGACCACTGACAAGGAGGCGGGGCTTCCACAGGGAGCTGGGAAGTTGAGTGTGTGTTGGGGGGAACCATCTTTTCTTTCTGGAGCAATTAAATATATCTCTTGTTCTGCCTGTTTTGTGATATACATGCCTAAAAAGTGCCTTATATTTCTATATAATTTTTATGACTATGATGATATTTCATGATGATATTTTTGCCCCACAGCACTTGTTGCCCTACACACAGAACGTGATGTGCGTGGTTGGAGCAGCGGTGCTGATGCTAAGAGAAGAATCTCACTGTAGATGCTGCAAAAAGTGCTAAAATCACAGACATGTTCGCTGGAGGGGCTGCTGTAGCCTCCACGTCCTCTGAGACAGCAATGATCCAGCAACAGCAAGGGTGCAGATCCTGAGGGGACGTGGAGGGACATGTCCCCCCCAATTTAAAAAAAAAACATGAATTGTCCCCACCAATAGAAATACCCTAAATTATTCAAAATTTAACACATTTATTTTCAGACTTCACATTCTTGATTCACATCTAAAATGAAATGATTGAAAAGGTGGAACAAATCATTTTTGATAAATATATTTCTGACTCCACATTCCATCTCTTCATATCTTTATATTCATCCATATAAAATAATCATGCATAAAGTAGTCCCATACTCTGGGAGATAAGGAAGATGGTGAGAAGAATTGGGGATCTGGGAGGGTTGGAGGGAGGCGAAAGATAATAACATGAGTAGACATTACATGCCCGAGACCTTTAAAATGATGATTTACTAATATAACAGTTAAGTAAGCAGTGATACGTGCTGTTGGCTGTTTAGAACAAATAAACAAGAAAGGTAAGAACAATAAATGATTCCCTGTGCATTACTTTTTGAATGATACGGCGAGCCTCTACGAAGTTGTGATTTATGGTGGCATGGTATGAGTTGCATACAGACAAACAAAAAAATCACTTTCGTGTCGCCCCAATCCTGACATCAGATCTGCACCCCTGGGTCGGGTTGTAATTTTCAGGCCGGTTGGGAACTCTAATGAGACGGAGAATGATGAGCAATAGCGGTCGATAAGTGTCACTGATAATTGGTGTTGCATACTTCCCAAAATCTGGCAGCCACGGCACCTTATTCTGATAAAATATCACACAGTCAAGGCTGAGAAGTGTTGGATGACTGTATGTACACTGTATGTTTATAACACTGCATTTATAGTGCAGACAAAGAATTATGGAATCTGAATATAGCTAAATGTGTTTAATTAGTAGAGGAGGTTTAATAATCAGAAAAATTATCCAATTAATTGAATTTAGGAAAAAATACACAATGCAATACATAAAGTCAGTATACACACTTACTTAAATTTGAAGCAACACAATATAGTAAAATATCTAACTCTGGATGAACAGAACTCTGAGTGTGCATTACTCTGCCTGTGTTACCAGAACATGAAAGTAAGTATCTAGTGAGAATCAGTGCTAACATTAGCAAGCTGGGCTAACTAGCTTCCACTTTCTTGTTGAATGACGTCAACATTTAGCAGCTGATAACAGCAGCCTTCATCTAAAAACACATGTGGAGGCTCAACAAATATTACAATCCTCTGAGCTCATGAGACACTGCGAGTAAGAAAAGTGACATGATGTCCTCTGAACACTTGTGTACTTTATTGTAGTAGTTATATTTTAAAATGTGCTTTTATATTATAGATGATGAAGCTTCTAACCTCACAACAGCCGGATGGGTCGTCTAAATGTTAAAGGAAGTCAACATGTAGCAGCTGACGGCAGCAGCCTTCATGCTGAAATCAATTCAGCAGATATTTCTTTACTCTGTGTCAACAAAGATAAAAGCTGTATAATGTCCTCTGATGATTTATGTTCCATCATCATTCTATGAACTGAAACATGTGAATGTCTCAAATGATGAAGCCTTTTATAACCTTTGGTACCGTCAACTTTAGGACACACAGTAAATGAAACATCACACGATGGTAGACTCGGGTCATTTTATTGAAAAGCGTCTTCTGCTCATGAAGAGAGTGAACATGTCCAACAGGTGTTTACATGTCACATGAATCTGACATCCATTCAGCTCCATAACAATCTACAGTGAGCTCACAATCAAACTAACTGGTGTCCAACAGTGAAGCTTCTCCTCCCAACAGACAACAGAAAGTCACTGATTGAACCTGAGATCAGATCAAAGGTACAAACTGCAGAGAAACAAAATGATTCTGCTTGTTTTCTGATGATAATGTTGTTAATAACTGATTACTGAAAACATTAAAGAAACATAACAAATGCTGATTCAAACAATATGCACTCAGCAACATAAACATAATCAATTCATCTTTTTTTAACATGTGCTGCAGGTTTCTAGTCAAACATAATAAAGTTGACATCATGTATTGATTTAAGCTCTTGTCTATACGTATCAGGAATTATGATAGAAAGCAGCGAGCAGTTAAAGTTTAAACTGGCAGTGCAGAGAATCAACATGTGCCACTACAGACACAATGACATACGCAGGAACTTTACTGACATCAGGTGTCCTGCTCCCTCTGGGCTTTAATGCATTTTATCAATTTGTGAAGCGTGCTTATGTTAAAATGTGGTGTTGGGTTGTTCTCTCAATGTGAACCCATATCCCTGTGAGCAGACCAGGGATTCACCACTTCATTGTCATCGCTCTTAGCTGCCTGTATACATGGCTGCAAAATTGCCACTTTTTCCAACCCAGAAGCATGGAAACACAGGCTCAGTGAATTTGGTTTCAAAGCGGAAGAGGGGACCGTTTTGGCTTCCTAAGACACAGAAGAAGTACAGAGTGCCAAGATCCCAGTCAAGAAACACCCCAACTCTCTTGCAGCCACCAGAAGTTGAAGGCATTTCCCACACTTTGCCATCATGATAAGCCTTCAGTGTGCGCCCTGAAGTAGGGTCACCACTTTGGCCTAAAACCCACGACTTGGAGTTATTTCCAAACTCAGATGCTGGCCCAGTTCTCTCAATGCTACCATATGCAACACCTATATAAACAGATTCATCAGGAGTATCACTCCAGTCTACCTCCCAGTATTGCATCCCTTTCAGGGCTTCTTTGGCCATCACTTGAGGATATGTTTCAAACCTCTCAGGGTTTGGAGGATATGTCTGCTCTGGTCCATTTGTTGCCTTCTTGTTTCTCTCAGACAGTGTGAGCTGCTTGTTGACAGTGTCTGAGTCCATGTAGATGTCAACAGCATCTGATTGGGAGATCAAAACAAAATGTGTTATAATTCTGCTTATCTCACTGCTCAGGTTCCTCAGTACAGAATTAACTGTCAAATAAATTGTGTCCTCGCTGATTTACAGCCAATTAATCAGATGGAGGGATATGATGACTATTTAGTTTTCTCATTGATCAGTCACCAACAGTCCATGCAACTAAAATAAAATAAAAATAATCATCAGTTCTCCAGTAAATGGTCTCAACTGCATCATAGTTACAGAGAACTTGTAATGAATGATGTGGAATGATGTTAAATATGTGACACTGTTTATCTGGAAACAGAGCTGTGACAGGCAGATAAATGTAATAACACAGTTTTAGAAAATGTAGTCTAAACTTACATTTGAGGAGTTCCTCTTTCTTCACATCATAGATCTCTCCTGGAGTGAAAGACAGACCTGCGAAAGGAGATGCCTTTTTCTCTGAGGCCATTTCTTCAACCTGTTGAGAAATGTTAAACAGGTGAACACACACTTCAACACTTCATCTACACTGTTTTCAGCAGGATGACTCAGCTCACATGTTAACTGTGTAAATGCAGCATTTCTCTGTAGACATCAGTCTGACAGTGAGTTCAGTCACTGTCTAAACATATTGTGTCACCTTCTGTCTCAGTTTGTCCTCACCTGGTCAAGTTGAGTGGATCAGCTGAGTTGTGTGAGAGTCTTCTGGACTTCCAACTGGAGCTTGCAGTGTGATGATCAGTGTGGCTGTGAGGTTCCTTATATACTGTCAGATCTGCTGACTCCTCCCATGAGATAACAATCACTTTGTGGTATGAAAGGTACGATGTCAATGAAATAGCAGAAGTGGTTCCACAGAATTAAGACACACCTACAGGGAAATATCACGATAAGGACATTACAAAATCTGAGAACAATTCTGTGGAACTGGGACTGTTTGTTCTTCTTTGTTTGAAAAGTTGCTGGTTAACATTTTTTCAGGTACGTAGGTAGACTCACAGGTGATCAGTCCAGTCTTCTGAAATTGGATGGGCTTATCAGAGACCTGAAACAGCCACAGTTACAGATTCTCTTCTATTATTTGTCAGAACTTTTGATTTATTGATTGCTGGTGTGTCCCCTCAGAGTTGCCGTAGGGTAGTAGTTGTTGTTGTTTGTGACATGTGGGGAGAGGAAATGAAAAGAAGCATGTTCAGAGCACTAACATGACGTCTCCATGTGCCGTCTCTCTCAGTCATGCTGTTTTCATACACAGTTTTCTAACCTTAGCTTCCTTGGCTACATTTACATTTACCAGCCAGCTGATGTAGTGGAACGAAGTGTTCGGACTGGGGTGTTTGGTCTGACCAGTGTTTAGAGGTGGATGGGTGCAGTTCCATTGACAGCCTTGGAGGCCAGCACCATCTTCTTGAATCAAATGCGAGCTGCAACAGGAAGCCAGTGGAGGTCACGGAGGAGGGGGTTCACATGGGAGAACTTGGGTAGATTGAAAACGAGGTGCGCTCTGGATACGCTGCAGTGGTTTAGTCTCAGAGGCTGGGACTCCAGCCAGGAGTGAGTTGCAGTCCAGGCGGGAGATGACCAGCACTTAGACCAGGAGTTGCGTTGAGTCCTTTATGAGGAAAGACCAGATCCTGCAGATGTTGTAAAGGGCAAATCTGCAGGATAGGACCACAGCAGTGATGTAGGGGTGCAGGATAGTCTGTCGTCAAGGATTACGCCCAGGTTACTCACAGTCAATGAAGGTGATACTATGACGTCCTCGACAGTGACTGACAGGTCTGTGCGAGGCAGTCTAGTGGCGAGTTGGCTAACATGGTTTTATGCACATGAGGCTCAGTTATGGACATGTGGTGTGGAGACGAGGACACTTTTACACTTGAGGTGTATCAGTCCATCACTGAAGGAGCTGCCCAGTGCTGTGAAGGTGACCTGCAGGTGGGACTCCTTCACCAGCAGCCATGACAGTTTATCATCCTGCTCTCTCCCACCACCTGCACTGGGTCCAGAGGTTCCCAGTATGGAGCTGGCCTTCATGATAAGTTGTGTTTGGTGGGTTCCTGCAACGTTTCTCAACAAAACTCACATGTGACGACTCCGGCTCGGCCCGACACTGCCGGGCCTCACAGATATCCTCCTGATCTCACTAATCTGAGCTGCCGGGGATTCAGATGTTCAGAAACTCTTCAAAACATTTTCACCCTTTAATTTACAGATTCATAAAATATGGACTTCAACAACAACAATAGGTCACTTTCCAGAGGCAGAAGGACCAAACAACTTCAACCACTAGTCAGTGGGGATAGTGGAAACATAGTCAGCCTAATAAGAGTTACTGTAGTTAATGTGTTAGACTTCTATTCCAGTATACATTTACACACCTTTACATGTACTTATGACCCTATTCATCATTATCTGCCCGCAGAGCTGCTCTTGGTTCTGTTTCATTCTCAACTCTGAGACGAGACCACATTAAAAGTCTCTGATAAGTCTCTCAATTAAAGTGTCAGAGGTCAAACTGTTATTCTGAGCAAACAGGGTTTATTTCAGCATCAAATCACGGTTTAACTCAGGCGTCCATTAGCTCAGTTGTTATAGCTCGCGTCCCGTGTACAGAGACTCTGTCCTCTCTAAACCCGCCCCGAGATTCCAGTTCGTGCCTGGAGCCCTTTGCTGCATGTCTGATCCTGATTCCTGTCATCTGTGAAGCTGCTGATCAGTACGTACCAGACGTGTTCACACAGATATTAAGAAACACCTTCTGTCATCCATCACTATAACGTCCACGCCAATTCTGTGGAACTGGGACTGTTTCTTTTTCTGTGTTGTAATAGCTGTTGATTGATGACTAAATTAAATCATCTATGATTTGTCATCGTGTATTTCAACTTAAAGAACTTTACTCATTCAAGGAAGTTTTCAGTTTATTACAGCGATCATGTAAACTAATGTCAGTTCATTTATTCATATTCTTTTATTTCTTCTGTTAGTTCTTTCAGCAGCTTCATTCAGCAAGTATCAGAACAACTGCAACTCAAGTATTTATTCAACAGAAACTCTGTGATCATGGAAACTTCTTTATTGATCAGTAGGTGTGCCTTCATTTCTGTGGATAAACTTCATTCAACCAGTAATCTTTGTTTCTTTAAGGTCAGACATATTAGATATGTAGATATAGATTTATATATAATACTGCCAGATATTAACATTGTCTGTCTCATAGTGTGACAGGCCCCAACTCCAATAGAGGACGTGAACAAAAATCAAACAAAATATTTTTTAATATGATCTAACACTGCTGGGAAAATATAAAGTGTTCACACCTCCTGTCATCCGTCACTATAGCATCCACACCCATTCTGTGGAACTGGGACCGTTTGTTTTTCTGTGTTGAAATAGTTTTTTGATTGACAGCTAAATCTTCTAATGTTGCTTAATCTTTAGAAGGTCAATTGGTTAACTTCAATCTCACACTGCTGGGAAATATGAGTATGAAGTCGTTCTCATGAAAACAGCATTTCTGCACCCCCTACACCACTGCTGTGGTCCTATCCTGCAGATTTGCCCTTTACAACATCTGCAGGATCTGGTGTTTCCTCATAAAGGACTCAACGCAACTCCTGGTCTAAGCGCTGGTCATCTCCCGCCTGGACTGCAACTCACTCCTGGCTGGAGTCCCAGCCTCTGAGACTAAACCACTGCAGTTTAACCAGAGGCCACCTCGTTTTCAATCTACCCAAGTTCTCCCATGTGAACCCCCTCCTCCGTGACCTCCACTGGCTTCCTGTTGCAGCTCGCATTTGATTCAAGAAGATGGTGCTGGCCTCCAAGGTTGTCAATGGAACTGCACCCATCCACCTCTAAACACTGGTACGACCAAACACCCCAGTCCGAACACTTCGTTCCACTACATCAGCTGGCTGGTAAATGTAAATGTAGCCAAGGAAGCTAAGGTTAGAAAACTGTGTATGAAAACAGCATGACTGAGAGAGACGGCACATGGAGACGTCATGTTAGTGCTCTGAACATGCTTCTTTTCATTTCCTCTCCCCACATGTCACAAACAACAACAACTACTACCCTACGGCAACTCTGAGGGGACACACCAGCAATCAATAAATCAAAAGTTCTAACAAATAATAGAAGAGAATCTGTAACTGTGGCTGTTTCAGGTCTCTGATAAGCCCATCCAATTTCAGAAGACTGGACTGATCACCTGTGAGTCTGTGTGTCTACCTACGCACCTGAAAGAGCCGTTAATCAGCAACTTTTCAAACAAAGTAGAACAAACAGTCCCAGTTCCACAGAATTGGTCTCAGATTTTGTAATGTCCTTATCGTGATATTTCCCTGTAGGTGTGTCTTAATTCTGTGGAACCACTTCTGCTATTTCATTGACATCGTACCTTTCATACCACAAAGTGATTGTTACCATCTCTGCATGTATCTCATAGGAGGAGTCAGCAGATCTGACAGTATATAAGGAACCTCACAGCCACACTGATCATCACACTGCAAGCTCCATTTGGAAGTCCAGAAGACTCTCACACAACTCAGCTGATCCACTCAACTTGACCAGGTGAGGACAAACTGAGACAGAAGGTGACACAATATGTTAAGACAGTGACTGAACTCAGTCAGTGTAGAAGAATCACTGTCAGACTGATGTCTACAGAGAAATGCTGCATTTACACAGTTAACATGTGAGCTGAGTCATCCTGCTGAAAACAGTGTAGATGACGTGTTGAAGTGTGTGTTCACTCGTTTAACATTTCTCAACAGGTTGAAGAAATGGCCTCAGAGAAAAAGGCATCACCTTTCGCAGGTATACCTTTCACTCCAGGAGAGATCTATGATGTGAAGAAAGAGGAACTCCTCAAATGTAAGTTTAGACGACATTTTCTAAAACTGTGTTATTACATTTATCTGCCTGTCACAGCTCTGTTTCCAAAAAAACAACAGTGTCACATATTTAACATCATTCCACATCATTCATCACAAGTTCTCTGTAACTATAATGTAGTTGAGACCATTTACTGGAGAACTAATAATATTCTTTTTTTATTTTAGTTGCATGAAATATTGGTGGCTGATCAATGAGAAAACTGAAGTATCATCATTGCATAAATTATTAATTGGCTCTTAATCAGTGAAAACACAATTTATTTGACTGTCAGTTTTGTACTGTGGAACCTGAGCAGTGAGATATGCAGAGCGGAAAATATGGTCATCTTTTTTCTTTTGGGGAGGATTAGAACATAGACTGTAAATATCTCTCCTCCCACCATCAGAATGATAGTTCTGACATTCTGATAATTAATCAGAATAATAACACATTTTGTTTTGATCTTCCAATCAGATGCTTCGGGCTTCACCGTGGACCCAAACACTGTAAACAAGCAGCTCACGCTGTCTGAGAGAAACAAGAAGGCAACAAATGGACCAGAGCAGCCATATCCTCCAAACCCAGAGAGGTTTGAAACATATCCTCAAGTGTTGGCCAAAGAAGCCCTGAAAGGGATCCAATACTGGGAGGTAGACTGGAGTGATACTCCTGATGAATCTGTTTATATAGGTGTTGCATATGGTAGCATTGAGAGAACTGGGCCAGCATCTGAGTTTGGAAATAACTCCAAGTCCTGGGTTTTAGGCCGAAGTGGTGACCCTACTTCAGAGCGCACACTGAAGGCTTATCATGATGGCAAAGTGTGGGAAGGTCCTTTTCCCTCTGATGGCTGCAAGAGAGTTGGGGTGCTTCTTGACTGGGATCTTGGCACTCTGTACTTCTTCAAAATCTCAAAAGGCCACAACTATGCCCTCTACCGCTTTGAAACCAAATTCACTGAGCCTGTGTTTCCATGCTTCTGGGTTGGAAAAAGTGGCAATTATGTGTCCTTGCGTTTTCTAGTCTAAGAGCGATGACAATGAAGTGGTGAATCCCTGGTCTGCTCAAAGGGATATGGGTTCACACTGAGAGAACAACCCAACACCCCATTTTAACTTGAGCACGCTTCACAAATTGATAAAATGCATTAAAGCCCAGAGTAAAGTTCCTGCGTATGTCATTGTGTCTGTAGTGGCACATGTTGATTCTCTGCACTGCCAGTTTAAACTTTAACTGCTCGCTGCTTTCTATTATAATTCCTGATACGTATAGACAAGAGCTTAAATCAATACATGATGTCAACTTTATTATGTTTGAATAGAAACCTGCAGCACATGTTAAAAAAGATGAATTGATTATGTTTATGTTGCTGAGTGCATATTGTTTGATTCAGCATTTGTTATGTTTCTCAAATGTTTCCAGTAATCAGTAATTAACAACATTATCATTAGAAAACAAGCAGAATCATTTTGTTTCTCTGCAGTTTGTACCTTTGATCTGATCTCAGGTTCAATCAGTGACTTTCTGTTGTCTGTTGGGAGGAGAAGCTTCACTGTTGGACACCAGTTAGTTTGATTGTGAGCTCACTGTAGATTGTTATGGAGCTGAATGGATGTCAGATTCATGTGAAATGTAAACACCTGTTGGACATGTTCACTCTCTTCATGAGCAGAAGACGCTTTTCAATAAAATGACCCGAGTCTACCATCGTGTGATGTTTCATTTACTGTGTGTCCTAAAGTTGACGGTACCAAAGGTTATAAAAGGCTTCATCATTTGAGACATTCACATGTTTCAGTTCATAGAATGATGATGGAACATAAATCATCAGAGGACATTATACAGCTTTTATCTTTGTTGACACAGAGTAAAGAAATATCTGCTGAATTGATTTCAGCATGAAGGCTGCTGCCGTCAGCTGCTACATGTTGACATCCTTTAACATTAAGTCGACCCATCCGGTTGTTGTGAGGTTAGAAGCTTCATCATCTATAATATAAAAGCACATTTTAAAATATAACTACTACAATAAAGTACACAAGTGTTCAGAGGACATCATGTCACTTCTCTTACTCGCAGTGTCTCATGAGCTCAGAGGATTGTAATCATTGTTGAGCCTCCACATGTGTTTTTAGATGAAGGCTGCTGTAATCAGCTGCTAAATGTTGACGTCATTCAACAAGAAAGTGGAAGCTAGTTAGCCCAGCTTGCTAATGTTAGCACTGATTCTCACTAGATACTTACTTTCATGTTCTGGTAACACAGGCAGAGTAATGCACACTCAGCGTTCTGTTCATCCAAAGTTAGATATTTTACTATATTGTGTTGCTTAAATCAGTTTTTTATGTACACATGTATGTATACTGACTTTAGGTATTACATTGCATTGTTTCTAAATTCAAGGAATTGGACAGTTTTTCTAATTATTTAACGTCCTCTACTAATTAGTAAGGTTTAGCTATTTTCAGATACAATAACTCTTTGGGCTCTATCTTAACGATCTGAAACGCAAGTATCAAACGCAAAGCGCAAGTAGCTTTGTGGGCGGATCTCAGGTGCTGTTGCTATCATGCCGGCGGGATAAATGACTCTTGCGCCCGACGCAAATCTAAAATGGGTTGGTCTGAAGTAGCTACATTAGTCATAGGTGTGGTTTGGGCGTAACGTCCAATAAACCAATCAGAGCGTCATCTCACATTCCCTTTAAGAGCAGGCGCGCTTGTTCCATGGCGCATTGCTATCATAATGGCGAATTTGCCAGGCGCACGCCAGGAGCGGTTCACAGCCGAGGAGACCGACGTTCTCGTCAGGGCTGTAAAAGACCGAGAAGTGGCCTTGTATGGGGATGGGAGAAATCCATCCAAATTAGCTTTGGTTAAACGGGCGTGGGAGGAAATTGCCACAATTATTTCTAAGGCTGGCATCCCCAGGACATCGCACCGGGCCACGGGAGCAGTGCGCACAGGCCGAGCAGTGCGCAACGGCCAGCTGATGAGGGAGCAGCGCAAACACCAAGGTGCAGAGGATCCAGACCCACTACACGCCGTGGCAGCATTGTCCGACCGGACCGCACTGTCCGAGATGCAGCAAAGTAATAATGCCCGTCTTGACCGGGTGGCGATGTTGCTGCAGCCTCTCAGGCGCATCCCCTGAAGTCTCCAAATGAACCACCTGCACATCGCGCATTGCCACTCCCGGACCCTCACGGCTACGGCGGGCGCGTCGCATATCAGAGGGGAAAGGATTAGTTCTTCTGTTTAAATCTTTTCAACTTTTTTTGTATGGTTTGCAAAAACAGGAACTGCTTCCTTGTAGATGAGAGAAGCAAAGGGTATGCACGTTGAGCACACGCTACATTATGGCCAAGCATGCGCCCTTAAAATAGCATCTGAATAAGCGCCACTGACTTTAGATTAGGTTTTTCCTGGTCTGTGGCGCAAGTGTTTTCTGAAACTGCAAAATAGCACCAGTGAACTTTTGCGCCAGAACACGCCTCCTCTTTTCGCTGAACCGCCCCAGGAGCGCAAAGTCATTCACTAATTTAAGGACGCGCGTCTGTGGATGGAAAATTCCAATGTGCGCCGAATGCAAAATAGGAATTACACAAGCGCCAGTGTACAAAGTCAATTGCGCTGAGTGCAAGATAGAGCCCTTTGTCTGCACTATAAATGCAGAGATATAAACATACAGTGAAAGTGTAGCTGTGTCAGTATGTTGCACATATTATCATCTGTTTTATTTCTAATTGTTTATTTTCAGGAACAATCTGAAAACCTGTGTGTAATATTCTCCATCATAATGTCCACATTTCTGTAAAACCAGTGTTCCATCAAATTCAGTTTTTTTTTTTTTATGGTTCCGTGTCCCTCACTTCTCCTTCAGGTGTGTTATGGTATAAAACTGTTCATCTGAATTCTGTTATGTACTTAGTAAAGACTGCAGAGTTTAACAAAGTGAAAATAAAACAGATATTAAAAGGTACAATTTATTTTATTATGGAGAAACTATTCCTATTTTTTAAAATCTAAACTGGATTGTTAGGCACTTTGTGAGAATGTTATATTGTGTTTGTTTTGTTAACTTCTACTCAATATTTCTGTTTCTATTTGTAATTTAAGTTTCGAATACATTTGTTGTTATCTCTATAAGGGCACACATTATTTTGGTGTGTACATTGTATTTATAGAAGTATTTTTTATGTATATTATGGGTGTGTGTGTGTGTGTGTGTGTGCGCGTGTGTGTGTGTGTGTGTGTGTGTGTGTGTGTGTGTGTGTGACTGTGTCCCTCACTACTCTAATAGGAAATACATGTGCAGATCCTGGTTCCTGGTCCGAGTTTGTCCTTCAGTTTAAAAGCAACCACATTAAAGCTGCTAAATAAGCACCAGTGTTGGATAATATTACTTTTAAAAGTAACTCATTACATTACTGCCTATAAAACTGTGTTATCTGCTGAGAACAGTAACGTGTCAAAGATACCAAAACTTACATTACTTCTTTGTGACTCGTTGCACATGTTGGTTCTATTGTCCAGACGGCGTGTAGCCAACTGTACTGAACGTATCGACTCTGCCGCCATTTTGTTGCTTCTTCACGGCCCACAGTCGGTGACTCTGCAGCCTGATAACAGGAAAGACAGACGCAGTATAACATCAACATCTCTTACCAGTCTGACAGTGAACTGGGCAGAGGCAGACAGCATTAACACAGCTGTTTCAGTGAAAACACTACAACACAGCTCTGACAGTCAGAATATGATGTTTAAAAATGCAACTAATGAAACCTGTAAACTTTGAGAGCTGACATAGAAACCATAAAAGCACAAAGATGAAAGTGAAGGCACAACTTCTGTGATTAACTATAAGTGGTGTATGATGAGTCTAAAGTGGGTCAGGAGCTACTGGGCTCAGTGTCGCCTCCTATCATGTACTATCATGACATTATTTTTGACAGATATCATTTTTGACTGACTTTATTTGCACTTCCAAAAGATGTTTCCTGTTCTTAAACTCAACAACTGTGTAAAAATACATCCTACCAAACAGTTTCTCCAGAGGCCAAGATAGATTCATACAAATCATCCTTTTATAAGGTTTTCAGGTTCTCTTACTGGACTGGGTCTCCTCTAGAGAGGATGAGGAGAGGCTGTTATCAGACAATCAATCCTCCGTCACTGTGTGTATTCTGATACACATGCAGATTTAAAATGTATTCACGTTCCTGTTATTGACTCAATAGATTGTAGAGCTGGTGAACACAATGCTCTCAACTTCATCCTCTAGTACAGGATGTTTAAGAATAATTTAGGTGGTTCTCATTAAATGAAAAACAATTTTACAGGTATGAAACAATATAAAGCAAATTACCAAAATATTGAAAGTTTAGCTAGATTGGAATGACAGTAAATTGAACATTTGCACAAAAGCAAGCGGTGTGACAGCAACATGATTCACTGGAAAGGCCATAACTCAGTGGTTACCATATACAGAACCTAAAGCACTTTGACTTTGATTAAAGGTGGTCCTCGGCTCAGAAGCATTAAATAAAAGGACAAAAACAAACATGTTGACAAGGAAAGAGGAAAAAAGTGAATAGACATGGTGAACAAAAGAATAAACAACCAAATGGCCACTATCGTTCCTCCCTGAAGGAGACGTTTAGCCTACAAATAACTTTAAATGTCTGCAGCCGTTGAGAGAGCTGTGATTCAGCGCTGGCAGGGAACACTATCCATCATGTTAAAGGAGAGGACGCTGGAGCAGTGGACGAGACAAGAAGAAGAAGACGCTGTCTTCAAGCTGTGAGAAAGGAGTCCACACAATAAGTAGAGGAGGACTGAGGACTGCTCCTCAACTCAGGGAATAAAATCTTTGGTATTCTGTTTGCTCTCTTTCAGTGTCTCTCTGCTGTGTTTCCTCCCAGTCTGTCGATCTGTTGTCCTTCCGTCCCAAATCCTAAACTCAGCGCAGACTGAACGATGCTCAGGCTGCCTGACAGACAGCCAGCAGCCTCATCTTCAACATCTTCTGGTCACCTATCGCTCCTTTTTAATCCACTATAAAGTGTATTAAACACTCAAATAACCAGTTTTAGCTCCTATTCAATAAAGTTACCGAAGATATGTATTTTAGACTGAGCCACATAATTCCATGGGGTGCCGATTGTAAACTTCTGCATGCTTAAATAAACAGCAACTTTTCTCCACATTTAGCAACAAACCACGTTTAAAAAACATATGTGAATTTTAAAAAGATATTTTACCCAGATTTACAGAAATATTTGTCAACTTTGTGATATTTACTTCTCTTAAAAAAATATGAATATAAATTTTGCATTTAAATCTGAATGTTAAACCTAAATATGATGTTAAATTCAAATTTAAATTGAAATCTTAAATATAAATCCAAATGTTAAATATAAATGTTAGATTTGAATTGAAATCTTAAATGTTAAATATCTAATATTTATGTTAAATGTAAATGTTAAATGTTAAATATAAATATTAAATGTTAAATATAAATGTTAAATGTAAATGTTAAATGTTAAATTTTAAATGTTAAATATAAATGTTAAATGTAAATGTTAAATGTTAAATATAAATGTTAGATATAAATGTCAAATTTAAATATACATTCTAAATGTCAAATCTAAATGTTAAATCTAAATGTTAAATCTAAATCTAGATGTCAGGATGAAACTAAATATTTAGCTGATATTCAAATTCACATTGCCTGTCATCAAAAGTACCAAAATAAAAGTTACCGAGTGTTGTGGTGGCTCTACTGTGGCAGATGCTGTAGCTGTCGCTAGCCCTTTTCACACAGAGATGCCGCATTATCGCTGCAGCAGTGGTTTGCCAATTCTCCACCGTTGGTTGTTTGCACAGAACCTAGCAGTCCCGCCATAAAGAAAAAAACGCTGTGTAATTCACACAGAAAGCCAGTGTTGCGGCTCCTAAAGAGGCGTGGTGGCGGTACATGTCATGATGATGACGTCTGTGTTTTTTTCAAGATGTTTCCCAAATGTTCTCCTGTCAATTTAAACATGTACCCGCTGACTGTTAATAATCATATGGATGCTGTCATAATGCTTTGGGATTGAGATCCTGACCCACCAAATTTCAAGCTGCTTGGCTCTTTTGGAACAAACAATGAAGGAACAACAATTGGCGAACCGTCACTGCAGCATTAATGCGGCGACTCTGTGAAAAAAGCTACTGTCGCTGTCATTGCAGAAGCATCACTGAAACTCTGTAATGCCGCCAAAACGGCCCTACCAATGTTTCCAGCTACGTTGCTTAAATGGTTGCAGGCAACATGGGAGCACGGTGAGGAGACGTAAGTAAAAGTGCAGGGCAATCACCGTGGATGGCGTTTGTGTGCATCAGTAAGCTTTAATTTTGGTACTTATGGTGACAGGCAGTAAAAATGTGCATATCAGCTAGATATTTAGTTTCACACGTGACGTTAAGATTTAACATTTAGATTTAGATTTAACATTTAGATATAGAATTAACATTTAGATTTAGAATTAACATTTAGATTTAACATTGACATTATATTTTTACAAGGGGAGTAAATATCACAAAGTAAATCTGGTTAAAAGTAATATTTTAAAATTGACATATGTTTTCACAACTTTACAATCGGTGCCCCATATAATGAAGTTTATATGGGGTTTACGTCATCACTTTGTCCTCATGATCACGAATCTCAACAGCAGGATTTATTACAGCGTTTGGCTCGTTCACCATAGATCTTCCAAAAAGGTGATAAAACACATAAGCTGGGCTCGCGTCTTTGCACAGACATTTATTTATTCAAGTTCCTCGCCTTAATTTTTGATTTGCTTTGATGGAGGACAGAAGATGAAACAAAGTTATTCACTGGAAGGAATCATCTTCCCTTTTGTTGGATGAACAGGAAGAAAAATTAATAAATGTAATTGCACAGATGCACTCCCCTCCCCGCCTTCTTTAGACCATCCAACACACTGTCCCAACTGTTGAACTCAGTGAAAGTAATTTATTGAGTCAGTCAGATGAGGAAAGAGAGCAGATACACTAGGAGTCAGTCACGGTTGAGTTTGCTGAGGGAGATTAACTCCAAATACAGTATCTGCTGCGCCACAGTGGTGATTTGTGTATCATGTCCAGGATCATTTACAGAAAATGTAATAGTTTACAACTATTTCAGAACAGCAAACTTAAACACAGAGATGCTGTACATCAAGGCAGCCACACAGAGTTCTGATCATTACCTCTGTAGAAACTGGACATGTGAAGCTGAGTTGTAATCAAAAAAGTTCATTTAGAACCTTGGTTATCAACGGGTCGACCGGACCCCCGGGCTACGGCCGAATTAACATGGGAGACAGACAATTTATGCTGGTGTGTTGGGCTGCGTCGGGTTCTGGCTTAAAAACCCACAGACCGGTTCGGGCATGGGTGCAGATCCTGGGGGGACAGGGAGGGACATGTCCCCCCCAATTTCTAAAAAAATATGAATTGTCCCCCCAATAAGAAATACCCTAAAATTTTCGAAATTGAACAAATGTATTTTCAGACTTCACAATCTAGATTCACATCTAAAATGAAAAGATTGAAAGGGTGGAACAAATAATGTTTGATAGATATATTTCTGACTCCACATTCCATCTCTTCATATTTTGATATTCATCCATATCAAATAATCATGCATAAAGTAGTCCCATACCCTGGGAGAAAAGGAAGATAGTGAGAAGAATTGGGGATCTGGGAGTGTTGGAGGGAGGCGAAAGATAATAACACGAGTAGACATTACATGCCAGAGACCTTTAAAATGATGATTTACTAATATAACAGTCAAGTAAGCAGTGATACGAGCTGTTGGCTGTTTAGGACAAATAAACAAGAAAGGTAAGCACAATAAATTATTCCCTGTGCCTGTCTTTTTAATTGATATGACGAGCCTCTACGAAGTTGTGATTGATGGTGGCATGGTACGAGTTGCATATGGACAAACAAAAAAAAATGACTTTCGTGTCCCCCCCAATCCTGACATCAGATCTGCACCCCTGGGGTCGGTTTGTACTTTTCAGGCCTGTTGAGAACTCTAATTACATGAGAATGATGAGCAATGGCGGTCAGTTAGTATCAATAATAATTGGTGTTGCATACTTCCCAAAATCTGGCAGCCACGGCACCTTATTCTGATAAAATATCACACAGTCAAGGCTGAGAAGTGTTGGATGACTGTATGTACACTGTATGTTTATACTACTGCATTTATAGTGCAGACAAAGAGTTATTGTATCTGAATATAGATAAATGTATTTACGTAGTAGAGGAGACTTAATAGTTAGAAAAATTATCCAATTCATTGAATTTACACAATGCAATACATAAAGTCAGTATATACACTTGCTTAAATTTAAAGCAACACAATATAAAGTCAGAAAGTCACTGATTGAACCTGAGATCAGATCAAAGGTACAAACTGCAGAGAAACAAAATGATTCTGCTTGTTTTCTAATTATAATGTTGTTAATTACTGATTACTGAAAACATTAAAGAAACATAACAAATGCTGAATCAAACAATATGCACTCAAGCAACATAAACATAATCAATTCATCTTTTTTTAACATGTGCTGCAGGTTTCTAGTCAAACATAATAAAGTTGACATCATGTATTGATTTAAGCTCTTGTCTATACGTATCAGGAATTATAATAGAAAGCAGCGAGCAGTTAAAGTTTAAACTGGCAGTGCAGAGAATCAACATGTGCCACTACAGACACAATGACATACGCAGGAACTTTACTGACATCAGGTGTCCTGCTCCCTCTGGGCTTTAATGCATTTTATCAATTTGTGAAGCGTGCTCAAGTTAAAATGTGGTGTTGGGTTGTTCTCTCAATGTGAACCCATATCCCTGTTAGCAGACCAGGGATTCACCACATCATTGTCATCGCTCTTAGCTGGCTGGACGCAAGGACACATAATTGCCACATTTCCCAACCCAGAAGCATGGAAACACAGGCTCAGTGAATTTGGTTTGAAAGCGGTAGAAGGCAATCATTTGGGTTTCAGAGAAGCTGAAGAAGCACAGAGTGCCACTAGGCCAGTCAAGAAACACCCCAACACTCTTGCAGCCACCAGAAGGAAGAGAACAATCCGACACTAAACCATCATGCCAAACCCTCAGTTTGGGATCTGACCAAGAAGGATCAGCATATTGGCCAATAACCCACGACACAGTGTTATTTCCAAACTCAGATGATGGTCCTTTTCTGTCAATGCTACCATATGCAACACCAACATACACAGATTCGTCAGGAGTATCACTCCAGTCCACCTCCCAGTAATGGATCCCATTCAGACCATCTTTGGCCATCACTTGAGGATATGTATCGAACCTCTCTGGGTTTGGAAGATATTTCTGCCATGCTCCATATGTTGCCTTCTTGTTTCCCTCAGACAGCGTGAGGTGGTTGTTTGCAGTGTCTGGGTCCAGAGTGATGTCAACAAAAACTGATTGGGAGATCAAAACAAAATGTGTTATTATTCTGATTTAATTATAAAAGGAGAGATATGTACAGTCTATTTTTTTATCCCCCCCCCCAAAAAAAAACAAACAAAAGAAAAGCATGATCGTCTTTTCTGCTCTGTATATCTCACTGCTCAGGTTCCTCAGTACAAAATTAACTGGCAATAAAAAATAGTCTTCACTGATTTAAAGCCAATTAATCAGATGGAGGGATGTAATTTTGGGCAGAATTTCTGCAATGATGATACTTCAGTTTTCTCATTGATCAGCCACCAATATTTCATGCAACTAAAATCAAAAAAGAATAATTATTATTTCTCTAATAAATGGTCTCAACTACATTAGAGTTACATGAGCTTGTGATGAATGATGTGGAATGATGTTAAATATGTGACACTGTTGTTTTTTTGGAAACAGAGCTGTGACAGGCAGATAAATGTAAATTACACAGTTTTAGAAAATGTCGTCTAAGTCAAAACTTACATGAGAGGAGTTCCTCTTTCTTCACTTGATTGACATTTCCCGGAGTGAAAGATCGACCTGCAAAAGGTGATGCCTTCTTCTCTGAGGCCATTTCTTCAACCTGTTAAGAAATGTTAAACAGGTGAACACACACTTCAACACTTCATCTACACTGTTTTCAGCAGGATGACTCAGCTCACATGTTAACTGTGTAAATGCAGCATTTCTCTGTAGACATCAGTCTGACAGTGATTCTTCTACACTGACTAAGTTCAGTCACAGTCTAAACATATTGTGCCACCTTCTGTCTCAGTTTGTCCTCACCTGGTCAAGTTGAGTGGATCAGCTGAGTTGTGTGAGAGTCTTCCAACTGGAGCTTTTAGTGTGATGATCAGTGTGGCTGTGAGGTCACTTATATACTGTCAGATCTGCTGACTCCTCCTATGAGATAACAATCACTTTGTGGTATGAAAGGTACGATGTCAAGAAAATAGCAGAAGTGGTTCCACAGAAATTAAGACACACCTACAAGGAAAATCTCATGATAAGGACATTACAAAATCTGAGACCAATTCTGTGGAACTGGGACTGTTTGTTTTTCTTTGTTTGAATAGTTGCTGATAAACATTTTTTTCAGGTACGTAGGTAGACACACAGGTGATCAGACCAGTCTTCTGAAATTGGATGGGCTTATCAGAGACCTGAAACAGCCACAGTTACAGATTCTCTTCCATTATTTGTCAGAACATTTGATTTATTGATTGCTGGTGTGTCCCCTCAGAGTTGCCGTAGGGCAGGAGATGTTGTTGTTTGTGACATGTGGGGAGAGGAAATGAAAAGAAGCATGTTCAGAGCACTAACATGACGTCTCCATGTGCCATTTATAATTTGCTTATAAGAGGTGAACTCAAGACACTTGAGGTGGGTAAAATACTTGGTAAATTTCTGGCAGCAGTGTTTCTTTTCATTTACATTTACCAGCCAGCTGATGTAGTGGAGTGAAGTGCTCACACTGGGGCGTGTGGTCTGACCAGTGTTTAGAGGTGGATGGGTGCAGTTCCATTGAGGATCTTGAAGGCCAGCACCATCATCTTGAATCGAATGCGGGCTGCAACAGGAAGCCAGTGAAGGTCACGGAGGAGGAGGGTCACATGGGAGAATTTGGGTGGATTGAAAACAAGGTGCACTCTGGATATGCTGGAACAGTTTAGTTGCAGGGGCTGGGAGTTAGAGTAGTCCAGGTGGGAGATGACCAGCGCTTGGACCAGGAGTTGCGCTTTGTCCTTTGTGAGGAAAGACTAGATTCTGCAGATGTTGTAGAGGGCAAATCTGCAGGATCGGACCACAGCAGTGATGTTGGGGGTGCAGGACAGTCTATAGTTGAGGATTATGCCCAGGTTCCTCCCAGTCGTTGAAGGTGATACTGTGACGTCCTCGACAGTGACTCACGGTTTAGTGGATAGCTAACATGGTTTTATGCATATGAGGCTAAGTTATGGACATGTGGTGTGGAGATGAGGACACTTTTAATCCTGGCACAGGGATGTTTACCATGACACCAGAATCAGAATCAGAATCAGAATTCACACTTGTGGTGTATCAGTCTAACATTGAAGGGGCTGCCCAGTGCTGTGATAGTGACCTGCAGGTTGGACTCCTTCACCAGCAGAGATGACAGTTTGTCCATCATCCTGCTCTCTCCCACCACCTGCACTGGGTCCAGAGGATCCAAGGATGGAACTGGCCTTCATGATAAGTTTATCCAGTCTCCTCCTGCTGCAGAGATGCTGCTGCTCCAGCAGACTACTCCATAGAAAATAGCTGATGCCACCACAGAGTCATAGAAAGAAGTCAGGAGGTCCCCCTGCAGTCCAAAGAACCTGAGCTTCCTCAGCAGATACAGTCTGCTCTGACCTTACTTGTATGTAGCTGCAGTGTGATCAGTAATATACCTCCAGATATTAACAATGACCATCTCATAGCGTGGCAAACCCCAACTTGCCAAATCACTCCAATGGATTAAACAAAAGATGCTTTGATGTAATCTAACACTGCTGTGAAGTGTTTCCACAGAAATAAAGAAACACCTACCAGCATGCATCACTATAACGTCCACGCCAATTCTGTGGAACTGGGACTGTTTGCTTTTCTGTGTTGGAATAGTTGTTGATTAACAGCTATATCAGATAATTTGATTTTTTCCCCCTTTGTATCTCAACTGAAAGAACATTACTCATTCAAGGAAGTTTTTAAAATGGTAAACAAAAGATGTTTCCTGTTCTTAAACTCTAGAACAAGTAGAGTAAAAATACATCCTACCAAACAGTTTCTCCAGAGGCCAAGACAGATTCATACAAATCATCCTTTTAGAAGGTTTTCAGGTTCTCTTACAGGACTGGGTCTCCTCCAGAATTCATGGCTGTTATCAGACAATCAATCCTCCGTCACTGTGTGTATTCTGATACACATGCAGATTTAAAATGTATTCACGTTCCTGTTATTGACTCAATAGATTGTAGAGCTGGTGAACACAATGCTCTCAGGGTTCTGACAAGTCCACAACTTCCTCCTCTCATCTCCTCATGCAGGACGTTTAAGAATAATTTAGGTGGTTGTCATTAAAACCAGTTTTACAGCTATGACACGATATAAAGCAACCTACTAAAATATGAAAAGTTGAACTAGATTGGACTGACAGTAAATTGAATGTTTGCACAAAAGCAAGAGGTGTGACAGCAACATGATTCACTGTTAGGCCATAACTCAGTGGTTACCATATTAAGCCCTCTGCTCTTCCTCCTCTGCAGGCTGAGGATCGTCATCATGAACTTCAGCAAGGGCGGACTGGCGTACGGGGACACTGGGGATTTCCCCGGTGGGCCGGTGGGCTGGTGGGCCGGTGGCAGGGGCGGGCTGGCAATTGGGAGGTTCGGGAGTATTCCCGAACTGCCGGTCTGTTCCAGGCCGAACCGGCGGGTGGTCGGAACGTTTTTTTTACCCCATAAAACGGCCGCAGGTGGCACAGAGTGGAACGTCAGACTGGGTCAGTCTAATATTTTGCATATTAACCCTCTAAGACCCACTGTTGTAATATTACAACGTTACCTTTAGCCACCCTAAAAAACAATCTGTTATATTTTATCTTGTTTTTTTACCACATTTACATAGTCATTGGGTCCTATTGTTCAGTCTCACGATGCTATTGGATAGTACATTTGTTTATAAGTCCGGCCTCATGGCCATGAACTCACACAACCTCTCATGGTTTCCTTCGGACAACATTGCTTTGTTTCATTGGACTAAATTCATCAGATTCAAGTAAGTAAAATGTCTTTTATATTTTTTTTTGTTGTTATTACAATGTCTAGAACATGTACATATGTAGTTTTTGTAGAACAGATTCATCACATTTCATTTAGAGCTTGTTATATAATTGTTGTAATATTACAACGTTGGGTGAGTGTGGTAGTCAAAATAGCAGGCTTGTTGCAGTGGGAACAAACAGGTTGTATTCCCTCCACTACACCACTGCCTGAAACAGAGTGTTTTTATACATGGACAGTATACATACTACCCTTGTGTTGTGTTCTAGTCAAATTTGACTGATTTAAAAGTTTTATCTCTAAAAAATTTAGTTAATTTGATCAAACTGACCTACAATTCCACAACTTTGTTCACAAAGTGGATATCAACAGACAATTCAGTTCTAAGAAAGATGAACATTTTCCTGAATGTGGATGTGTGGATGTAAGTGGGGGTATGCATGTTTTCCTTTTAGTATGATAATTAGAGACCATTACAAGCAGTATTGTCATGTCAAGGCAGTATTGTGTGACTTAATGGCTGGTGATTGGGATGCACATTTCTTTTAGCATGATAAGTAGAGAGCATAGGCTGAGCCATTTACATTTACATTTAGGGCATTTAGCAGATGCTTTTGTCCAAAGCGACTTACAATAAGCAGACAGTATTGTCTGCCTGGAAAACATTGGGGAATTCACTACTTGGGAACAGCCAGGCAGGTGCGCCTGCCCAACTGTGACCTTGAAGACGAGAAGAGCTTGAAGAAAAAGGGGAGAGGAAGCGATGACGTCAGAGTGGAGGGGAATCACAACATCTGTGCTGTCAAATGGTCTGACAACAGGCCATCACACTTGTGTTATTCTTTGCTGGACCTGAACCTGTGCAGAAGATTCAACCGCTGGGACAAAGCCAGCCGAACCTACACTGAAGTTGAGAGGCCTTACATTGTTGGTGTCAACAAGTACATGGGAGTTGTGGATTTGTTGGACTCATTTACAGCCAAATAAAGGTCCCCCATCAAATCCCCTCGCTGGTACATGTACATCTTCTGGCACACCATCATCCTCTCTCAAGATGTCTAGCAAAGAGACAATGAACAGGAGACAGTTTCAGGCACAGCCAGCATCCTCTCTCATCCTGGTGAACATGGCGCTCCAAACTCCAAGAGAGGACGACCATCTTCAGGCAAAGGGAGCCCAGCAACAGTGACATCAGGAAGCCCTCTTACTCCTCAGAAGAGACCATCCAAGAGAAAGTGCACACCTCCCATTGGATGTACGCAAGGACCTAGTTGCGCATTTCCCAGTGAAGACAGGGAGAGGAAGCTGCAGACACTGCACTAAAGGATACACTAACATGCAATGCAGCAAGTGTGATGTTCACCTTCGCTTTTCAGAGGACAAGAACTGTTTTTGGGACTTTCACTATGAATGAAAGTCAGCCATGAAAAGAAAAAAGGAATGAAGAAGTCACTAGAAAAAGCTATTTAATAAAAAAATTATAATAATTCTTCATAAAAATATGAATGTGTGATTATCATTAATGTTATATACCTTTATGGGGCTAAGTAAGCAATCAACTCTGCAAATGAACCCTTAGTTGTTCTGAATTGTTGTTCAGAGAACATGAGTACACATACAGAAATTCTGCTCCCACCTAAGCCCAACGTTGCAATATTACAACATTTCTCTAAAAACGTACATAAACATTTTTTTTAAAAAAACTCTTTCATTTCTCTGCATCAGAGGCCTCCTACAACAATATCTGAAGGGTCAAAAATTTTTTTTTTAGGTTTTCTATATTTGGGTCTTACAGGGTTAAGGGGGGAACGAGCGGCCCCCTCCCAACTTGAGCTGATCCTTGTTTCTATTGAAATGTGATTGGCTCAGCCGCTCAGATCTGTCATTTAAAAGAAAGTGGAGCGGGATAAATTCAAATTAGCAAACATGCTACAAAGAAAGAAGCTGCAGAAAGAGATGGGTGGAGCAGAAAAATTAAGAGCAAAAAAAGAAACAACGGTGAATACAGGATGCAGCCAAATGCGCCATATTAACAGAGCTTTTAGTGGTGGAGTGGTGGAAGCACGGCTACAGTCCACCATGCCAGTGAAGAAACGGAACCAGCAGCAGACCCAGTGCCGGCATGTCGGACTGCGACGGGTCGGGTTGTAATTGAGACTCTAGTTTGTGTTTTTGGATTGTTTCAGGGGCAAACAGAACCAGCTGTCCGCCGATCGGATCGGACGATATTTTGCATTTTGTGCAATTTGTGAGATCACCGATCTGATCAATGACGTCATTGTCGTGTTGAAACTGTTTGCAGATGCTCCCGTTGCATAGATTACAGATGGTGTGTGTTTTATCTGACTCATTTACTCCGAAGAAGTTCCACAGCACCGACATGTTTTGTTGCTAGTGATGATGTTGCTAGCTAATGATTCAAGATTCAAAAAACTTTATTGTCCGTCACATAGTGACAGGGCTTAAAACATAAACGCCATAAAGACAGAAATCCTGATTGTGTAAAAACCTACACAGAACATTAAAGGTAGCCTATCAGCAATGTTACACCATACCTGCGCAAATCCTTAATCTGTTTGATCAATTAAAAATAAAATCCACACTGGCTGACCAGAAAAACGCACAAATCTCCTTGTTGCAAAGAAAACATATTTCAGGAGAGAGTCTGTGTTCAAAATTAAAAAGATATTATTTGAATATATAGGTTATACATCCTGTTTTCCTGTTCTGTTTCTACATTAATATATAGCAATTTTTACCAGCTCAAGAAAAATACATTAAAGTGATACATTCATTTAATTTGTGTGTGCGCGTGTGCGTGTGTGGCACTTTTGTTGATTTTTATATTGTATTTGTGAATTCTTTGCAAAAGTGCCATAACGTTTATCTTTGTTGCTGTTACTGTTATTATTAGCTGACAAGGCCAGTTGTCAGTCATGGAGTTGATGCAGATGGACAGGATAATGGCAGTCATAGGAGTGAGGAGGAGGAAGAGACAGATGAGGAGGGACAGGAGGAGGAAGGAGGAGCAGAGGATGAGTGAGGATAAGAGACAGATGAGGAGGGGACAGGAGAAGGAGGAGGAGGAGCAAGGAGGATGAGGAGGAATGAAGATAAAGATAAGGAGGACAAGGAGGAGAATAGGAGGAGCAAGAGGAGGAGGATGAAGAGACAGATGAGGAGGGACAGGAGAAGAAGGAGGAGCAAGAGGAGGAGGATGAAGAGACAGATGAGGAGGGACAGGAGGAAAGGAGGAGGAGGAGGAAGAGAAAGATGAGGAGGGACAGGAGGAGAAGGGAG
>NC_044206.1:26220123-26327440 GCF_900880675.1 Sparus aurata | reverse complement strand
AACAACCATCCAAATATCACCTCACATTCTGGTCATGGAGTAGCTCAAGAGTTTGGTGGGTTTAAAATACAATACATCTTAATTTAACTTGGCCGGTATGATGGAGAACGAAAAATAGGTAAAGCATTCATTCTGAATAGATTTATTTTTTAGTTAAATATTATGTAATAAAAGCTGGCAGTAAGTACATTCATGTTTGATTGGCAAAAATATACAAATTACCCAAAAAATTAATTAAACAAATAAAGTAATAAATACAACTGTTGCATTGGAATAAAGACGGGATGCTCTGAGATTGACCAGCAGGTTATACATGACTGTCCACATGCCGTTAACTAAGTGATCCTGAAGCTCTATAAGCCGCTCCATGGCAATCTCTCCACATTTCTTAACAAAAACAAAATGCGGGTTACAAGGCTACGAAGTTTGTTGCAGCGTCACTGTTATTATATGTATGATCACTTATTTGTTTTATAAGTTTGACGATGTTAAAACTAGGGCTGGCAAAATTAATGTGTTAACGCGAGATGATTAATTTGTGGAATTAACGCGATCATTTTTTTAACGCATTAATGCATGCGCAGAATGACCATCCCCGTATATTCCATTATTCATCCCACTCTGTCCACTCGTCCTCGCTCTAACGTTATGGCTGATAGTGACCCGAACGAGGTTGAGGAATCCGTAGAACCTGTTGGCCCTTTGGATGGAAAGTTAGAGCAGAAGAAAAGATGGAACAATCAATAAACACGTCGTGATTTGCACACACACTGCAGCAAGGAGGTTACATTTCACCGAAGCACCTCAAGCTCCAAGTATCATCTCAACGCCAAGCATGTATTTGTCGGCGCTACAACCTCAAGTGCACCACCTGGCTGGTGGCAGACCACCCTCACCGAACGCAGGGCATTAAGTAAATCTCCCTACGTGGACAGATTAATATTGTCGAGGACACGAGCTGCAGAGAAGTTCTGAAAGCTGCACCTCTCAACGTGTTCAGCTTTACATTCAGAAAATGTTAACCAGTTAGTTTGCCTCAGCAACTGGCTAAAAGAAGAAGAGGTAAAAGGGACACATTTAATTATGTGAAATTGCAGTTGTTAAAAAAGTTTCATCCATCCAAAAGAGCAATGGCTAAGATGCCCAAATTGTTTAGAATGAAAGTCAACTTTTAGTCTGAATTAAAAAAATAAATGAAAAATGAATTAAAAAAATAAATGAAAAATGAATTCTGGATAACACATCCTGTATTCGCTAAGAGGCATAGGAGATTGGGAAATTAGCTATTTTTCAATCTCAGTAATAACATCATTTAGATGTGTTATGAATACAAAGCAAATGTTAAACATATGTATCTGCCTCCTTTCATTTATCTTTCCTTCCAACAACAATATACAGAGAAAATGTGAAATCTTCTGTCATATTTAGGAATGTTGGTTAATCGCAATTAATCCACAGCTACCCTGTTAAAAACTGTAGCTAATCGTTTGACAGCCCTAGTTAAAACACATACTGGGGTTCAGTAAAAGTCTGACAGAAGTGAGAGAAGGCAGCACACTAAGTTACTTATCTCTTTATTTCTTCAAAGAACAATGTTATCACCTGACTACAGGTCTCAGTCTTGAATAAATAATACATCAAGGTGTTTTCATGGGAGGAGTCGGTGGAAGAGAGAGAGAGAGATCTGACAGTATATAAGTTTCCTCCCCAGAATCAGAATTTCATCAGACAAGCAGCTCCAGTTGGAAGTCAAGAAGACTCACACACGACTCAGCTGATCTGCACAACTTCACCAGGTGAGGACAAACTGGGCTGATGGGTGACAGAAACAGATCTGTGTTTAGACTGAACTCCAGTCTGTGTTACAGAGTGGAACATTCATGTAACGTCTCTTTACATACACTGCATGTGTCACTAACAAATGGGCTGCAGATGTCTGGGGTGCACCCAGGGATCCAGATCCGAGCTTTGCTGGGGTCTCTAAAAGTAACTCTAACCCTTACAAACGTTAGGATAATAGTGGAACAGGTGTGTTTTGTGATAGAGAGAGAAGAGAGTATATACCTATATCAGTGGAGCAAACGGATACAACGTTTTATTACACAAATAAAGAAATATATTCATGTAAAATGTTTGTTGAATGAACAAGTAAGCCAAAATGGATAAGAATGTGTTGCAGACAGCGTTTCACAAAGTGTAAAAGTGTCAGGTTCGCGGGGTAAAAGGGATACTCAGGAAAGGGGTTAGACCCAAACGCAGTAATTCAGGGGACAAGAGGCAAGAGCAGTGATGAACAAAAGGCGAGCTTTATTTTAAAGCCGAATGCAAACTCAAAACAGACAAAACAGGGAGGAAAGCACAAAGTAGCAACTGAACAGAGAAACAAAGTGCAAAGGAAAAAACCCAACCAAAACCAAAGTTCAAATCAAATTGCAAAATGCAAAACTCAAAATCCAAAACACATACCAGAAGGAATGGGGGCCGACAGGAGCAGAGACAGGAGCAGGCATGAGCAGGGCAGACGAACCAAACAGAAGACAAACAATGACCGGACAGGGAGTGAAGGGAAACACACAGACTAAATACAGAGACACTGATTACCAGACAAGGAACAGGTGAGGAGAGAGAGGAGGAGGAAGCCAGGTGGGTTAACGAAGGGGAGGAGCACAGAGGAGCAGACCAGGAGGGAACAAGGCAGACAGACAGAGGGAGACAGAGGGCAGACCACAGGAAAAACTTAAAGGGACAAGGCATGAAAAATCCAAACACAAAAAACACAAGGCAAAATCAGGAATCATGACAAAAAGTTAAAAGTGAGCGTTCTTTAAGGGAGTCTGGTGACTTTCTCCAAGTTCGTTTCCCCCCAAAGAAGTGGCCTGCTAGTTAATGTTTAGTGAATTTGTATAATTTTACAGTATTTGACAGAACAGTGCAGAGCTGCTGAATGAATCCTTAAATGATGACTTCTGGTGAATTTTGTGAAAACTAATCTATGAATTGAGATTAATACATTTCAAACACTGTAGCATATTATAATACAGCCTATTAGGCCTAAATACACAGGTTATTATGTTCAACTCATTTAAAGAATAGCAAAGTAGTCAGACTGAACCATATACTGGTGAAATATAAAGGCCATCATGATAATTTGGCAAAGGACCAAAAGTTCAGCTTTGCCAGACATAGTTTTTCCATTTTCACCATGACAACACATGTTTACACCACTCAGTGTAACAGTCAGTAAATGTGCTGACCCCCCCCCCCCCCCCCAAAAAAAATCCCCAAAACAATCACTAACGAAAATACTTGGCATCCCTGGCCATTTTTAAGCTTTAGGCAAAATATAATTTTACTGCTCCATCTTAAAAATTGCGTTGTTCTAGTTATGCACACAGCCACACACTATTGGACGTCAGGTAGACAGTCAATTTATGAACAATCTTTATTTAACAAGTGTGTGGAAACAAAATGCAAGGGGCCAACAATTAAAAATTTGCCATAGCTGTTTCACAATATTCAACAACTCTTAAAATCCCTGGATTTGTAAGGTCTGGTATATTGCTGTTACGAGTGAGTTGTATACGTGGTTGATGTCTATGACTTCCACACACACTCAGCAGCCCACTGCCTGCAACAATCGTGTCAAGCAGATCACAACAACAGTTTGTTCTTTTAAATAAGAGAAGCTGTGACAGTGCACACACCATATTTCTTTTAACCCATTTATATCTTTAATGTAAACATTTCTCATTACATTGAAAAAAATCATTATCTGTGATCAAATACTGGTTGTTGGTAATGTATTAGTGACCCCCACATATGTGTAATTTTACCGTTTTAATTGGAGCTCAGCTCCTATTTGCTCCTGACTATCTTGAACCCTGGGTGCTCCTGGTTTTACATCAAGATAAGAGATAAGACTTTATTGATCCCTCATCACAGATATTCAGGTGTAATAGCAGCTTACAGATACTGAAACAAGATAATAGCAAAGATAGAATACACAACAGAATAATAGAAATATAGAATAAAATACTACTGTAAATAAAAATGAAGACTATATACAGTATATACATATTCACTTCTCACATATAAATCTGACCATGGTGGACAGTTGCACTTGGAGTCAAACAGAGTTGTTGATGGGACAGATGATTGTTGTATGGCGGGGCAGAGGGTCCAGCAGCAGAGGATCACATCCCCGTCCCTCAGAGGAGACGAGTGCCTGTTTACATGCAGCAGGTCTGACTCACCTGGATCCTGAAGGGAATGGGAGAAGACGCTCTGATTGGTTTAATTTATGTTCTGCCCAAAACACATCCATGACTAATTCAGAGACTGAACACAACCTCTTTGCGTCCAGACTATCTGCTGTTTGATGAGCAAAATGGACTAAACACACCACCACCATGTGCTATAGACGGTTTAGTCAGTTCTGTTTTAGGACTAGGTTGTATAATCTCTTATTGATTTCATTCCTGAGGTATGAAGAGGGTCGGTACAGAAAAATGAGGAGTTTCCAGGTAGGGGCTAAGGTGCTGTCTGTGTGACAGAGAGGTTCGGAGCTTCATTGGAGTCATCAGGTGGGCACCCTTCTTCATTGGTGTTTTGATGACAGGCCCACAACACCTCCAGAGGGCTCATCGGCAACATCTGGCGTCCCAGGCATGCCCCCCTCAGCTCTTAACCCTTCCACGCCACAGATGCTACTTTGGGGCCCAGGTGGCATCTCTCCTCTTCAGCCAGAGCCACCGGCTTGCTTGCTCCGCTGCGCTTGAGAGGATTTTGATGGCTTGGCGTTGGGCCTGGCCTCGAATACCTAGGTCCTTAAGTAGCCTGGTAGTTGTTTTGCCCACGAAGCCTCTGCAGCCGACTAGGAAAACCAAACCTACTGGGAAAACCTTGGATTTCCAGCCATGTTGTTCCGCATCGGCTGCCAGTTCGGCATACTTAAGGCTCTTTCGTTCATAGGCCTCCTCAAAGGCATCCTCCCAGGGCACGGTGAGCTCTATGATGTAGACCGTTTGCTGTGATGAGGACCAGAGCATGAGGTCTGGTCTGAGGTTCGTCGTGGCGATCTCTGGTGGAAAGTAGAGCCTCTGATTCAGGTCCGCCACTAACTTCCAGTCTCATGCTCCTCCCAGCTGACCAAGGTCAGATGTTGTTCTGGTCGGGTTCTTCGATGGCTTTGCACCTTCACGTACAACACCTTTGGCAGATATAGGATGGGATGATGGAGGTAGGGCATTGATGGATGTCCGTCTGGTCTCCAGCGTAGCTGCAAGGCACAAGGCAAGGCACGCTATAGGCGGTTTAAATAGGGTCCTTTGACTTGCTGTTGACTTTCTTTCTGCTGCCTCAAGATAGCAATCTGCCATCAGTGCACCTGATCGAAAGTACGTTTCCTTTTAAACAACGTGGGCTCTGGGTGTGAAAATGACAACTGAGTCAGGCTGACACTAGCTGTGAGACTTCTTTTGTTTTGGAGCCCTATAACAGTGATTATTGTTGGGATATAGAGCTATTTAACACTGATTTTAATAAAAACAATATCACAGCAGCTCTAAATGTAACTGAAGTCCTGAAGGTTGTGATGTCTCTTGAACAGATTGAAGAAAATGTCCTCAGAAGTCATGAACATCGCTGCCCTGGGTCGACCTTTCACCCTAGGAATGCTCTATGATGCTCGCAAAGATGAACTGATCCCAGGTAAGTCTTGACATTGACATATAAACTAATATTACATTCAAAACAGTACTGTATATAGTATATCTATAAATAAGTTCAGGAACTGTTCAAGCTGTTCTGGTCCCTGGCCCACAAATCTAGTTCTGCAGATTTTCTTAATCATGTTTGTTTGGACCCCAACAAATGTCACATCATCCTGATTTTAATAGTTTGTTCAGTGAAACTTAGAACTCTGACCCAGAACCATCATTCTCTCTGACCTCTCTAATCATGTCACAATTGAAATATGATTCTTTGACCACATCATGCAGCTGATCCAAGATCCAAGTCCACAGTGATTCCTGCTTTATGAGACAACTAATGTTTTCCAATTTCTTTAGGTTTCACATTGTGGGATCAAAAAACTCTAAAAGAGAAGACAGTTGAAACGTCTCAACGAACCAGTCACTTTGAAGTCTCTGCATCTGACTCCATTGAATCCAAGTCCTCTCTGATGGATATTGAAGCTTCTCTGAAGGCCAGTTTCATGAGTGGACTGATTGAAGTTGGAGGATCTGCCAAGTATCTGAATGATACGAAGAAATTCAAGAATCAGAGCAGAGTGACGTGTCGGTACAATGCTGCGACACACTTCAATCAGTTGTCAGTGATTCAAGGTGAAACCATGAACACCCAACAGATAGATGTCATCAAGAAGGGCACGGCAACACATGTAGTCTCAGGAATCCTTTATGGGGCAGATGCTTTCTTCGTGTTTGACAGTGAGAAGTTAGAAGCCAGCAGCGTTCAGGACATCCAGGGCCACATGGAGGCTGTGATCAAGAAGATCCCCTCATTTAATGTTGAGGGTAAAGTTGACATCAAGCTGACTGAGGAAGAAAAAGAACTAACCAACAAATTCTCCTGCAAATTCTACGGAGACTTCATTCTTGAAAGCAACCCTGCAACATTTGTAGATGCAGTGAAGACCTATGTAGAGCTTCCAAAGCTGCTGGGAGAAGATGGAGAGAAGACTGTTCCTCTGAAGGTCTGGATGATGCCTCTGAAGGTCTTTGACACGACTGCAGCTGAGCTGAAGAGACAGATCAGCATTGGATTAGTGTGGAAGGTGCATGATGCTCTTGAAGATTTAAGAGAAATACAAATGAGATGCAACGATTCTCTGCACGACTCAGTGGTACAGAGTTTTCCACAGATCCAAGAAGAGTTAAACAAGTTCCAAAATTCTTGTAATCGTCACATATCTAACCTCCAGACGACCATGGCGAAGAAACTTCCCTCCATCCGTGTGGATAAAGAAGACGAGAGCTCAGTAAAGAAACTCCTTGATGACAGAAATAAGTCCCCATTCAGTCGTGAAAATCTAGACAAGTGGCTGGATCATAAAGAGAGAGAAATCAACGTCATCAGGTCCTGTGTGGAAATGATGGAGGGAGCAAAGATTGTCCATAATCAGTCAGAGCTGGACAGAGAGGTTCTTGCTGCAGGTGTCGATGAAGCTCTGTGCTTCGTCTTCACCTCCCTGCAGAGTGCTGACCCCGGCCTGGATGAGATGGACAAATACCTGGATTCACCTAAAGACAGTACCAATGAAGCCCCATGGTACTACTCAGATGAAGTTTTAACCAAAATGAGAGAAAAAGCCAAATCTTTCCAAGAATTTGCCAAATCCTTGAAGAGCAACAGCAGATTCTGTTTCCTGGTAGCTGCCATCACAAATGAGAAACACACCGGAGCAACCATCTACCACTACAAGAACGGCATTCTGCTCACTGAGGATTTCTCAAAGCCGAACATCCCTGATGTGGAGACTGTCACAGACAGAAGAGATTTACTCCGGTGTAAGTATTTTATTTTCACTGTTAGACAAATAAGAACAAATGAGTCTCCTTCAGAAACCTGACTGCTCATTTCTTTTATTACTCTCACACTTCATTTTAAGCTTTCTTACAAAAGTCCTGCAGATTTTCTGGGAGCTGACACTGAAACTGATTTATAGAGAGACTTAAGTGAAATGAGCGACAGTACTATGGATGCACAGTGGTTAAAGAAGTACTCAGATCCTTCAATTAAGTAAAAGTACCAGAACAATAATAGAAAATTCCTTCATACAAGTTAGTCCTGCATTCAAAAGACTACTGTAGTAAAGTTATACAGCTGTTATCAGCAAAATATCTTCAAAGTATCTGAAGCAGATATTATTATATCTATCTGTAAGAACACAGCTGGACGGAGGCTGAGATCTGAGAGTTTTATGAGCAGCGACTGCTCCACTCTAACTGTTGGCTACATGACAGTCAAAGATCATCAGTTGAAGTTGGAACTGAAAGTATCTCAAAGTGAAATATTTACTTTCCACCACTGTCCATGAACAGTACGTAGGAGCATGTGAGTGATGTTCAAATATATGAGCCTGTCCTTTCAAATGTGTTCAGAATCATCAATAAATGTGTTTTCAGTATGAACTGTGATCATGATCACGTCTCGTTCTCTCCATCAGACGCCTGTGATCTCACTCTGGACCCAGACACAGCACACAACCATCTCATTCTGTCTGAGGGAAACAAGAAGGCGACAGATGTACTAGAACAACAGTCGTATCCTGACCTCCCACAGAGATTTGGTTATTATAATCAGGTTCTGTGCAGAGAGGAGCTGACTGGGCGCTGCTACTGGGAGGTGGAGTGGAAAAGTTCTAAGGTCAATGTTACTGTAGGAGTTTGCTACAGAGGGATGTCAAGGAAAGGAAACAGTGTCCAGTCCAGGATTGGAGGGAATAAACTGTGCTGGTGTTTAGGATACGTCCAGATCCCAGGTCCAGAAGTTCTCACTGCAGAACATGATAATCAGAACCATGAGTTACCTGTTCCTTCTCCCTTCCCCCATCTGGGAGTGTATCTGGACTGGTCTGCTGGCACTCTGTCTTACTATAAGGTCTCATCTGACACTCTGAGCCACATCTACACCTTCCACACCAAGTTCACTGAGCCTGTTTACCCAGGCTTTGGGATTTGGGGGAGATCCAGCATGTCTCTGTGTCTGTAAACTTGTCAGCACATGATTCAGTTCAGATTCAGTTCAGTTCACTGAAATCACTGATTCAAATGTTTGGATTGTGAAGCGTCATCATGTCAGTCACATAACAATGTTAAATAATATAACACTTCTTCACGTTTGAGTCTCTTTAGTGCACATGTAATCGTGTTTGAGTATCTTTAGTGCACATGTAATCATGTTTGAGTATCTTTAGTGCACATGTAATCATGTTTGAGTCTCTTTAGTGCACATGTAATCATGTTTGAGTCTCTTTAGTGCACATGTCACCATGTTTGAGTCTCTTTAGTGCACATGTAATCATGTTTGAGTATCTTTAGTGCACATGTCATCATGTTTGAGTATCTTTAGTGCACATGTCACCATGTTTGAGGCTCTTTAGTGCACATGTAATCATGTTTGAGGCTCTTTAGTGCACATGTAATCATGTTTGAGGCTCTTTAGTGCACATGTAATCATGTTTGAGTCTCTTTAGTGCACATGTAATCATGTTTGAGTATCTTTAGTGCACATGTCATCATGTTTGAGTCTCTTTAGTGCACATGTCATCATGTTTGAGTATCTTTAGTGCACATGTCATCATGTTTGAGTATCTTTAGTGCACATGTAATCATGTTTGAGTATCTTTAGTGCACATGTCATCATGTTTGAGTATCTTTAGTGCACATGTCATCATGTTTGAGTATCTTTAGTGCACATGTCTCATGTTTGAGTATCTTTAGTGCACATGTCATCATGTTTGAGTATCTTTAGTGCACATGTCATCATGTTTGAGTATCTTTAGTGCACATGTAATCATGTTTGAGTATCTTTAGTGCACATGTCATCATGTTTGAGTATCTTTAGTGCACATGTCATCATGTTTGAGTATCTTTAGTTCACATGTAATCATGTTTGAGTATCTTTAGTGCACATGTAATCATGTTTGAGTATCTTTAGTGCACATGTAATCATGTTTGAGTCTCTGTAGTGCACATGTAATCATGTTTGAGTCTCTTTAGTGCACATGTAATCATGTTTGAGGCTCTTTAGTGCACATGTCACCATGTTTGAGGCTCTTTAGTGCACATGTAATCATGTTTGAGTCTCTGTAGTGCACATGTAATCATGTTTGAGTCTCTTTAGTGCACATGTAATCATGTTTGAGGCTCTTTAGTGCACATGTCACCATGTTTGAGGCTCTTTAGTGCACATGTAATCATGTTTGAGGCTCTTTAGTGCACATGTAATCATGTTTGAGGCTCTTTAGTGCACATGTAATCATGTTTGAGTCTCTTTAGTGCACATGTCATCATGTTTGAGTCTCTTTAGTGCACATGTCATCATGTTTGAGTCTCTTTAGTGCACATGTCATCATGTTTGAGTCTCTTTAGTGCACATGTAATCATGTTTGAGTCTCTTTAGTGCACATGTAATCATGTTTGAGTATCTTTAGTGCACATGTAATCATGTTTGAGTCCCTTTAGTGCACATGTAATCATGTTTGAGTATCTTTAGTGCACATGTCATCATGTTTGAGTATCTTTAGTGCACATGTCATCATGTTTGAGTATCTTTTGTGCACATGTAATCATGTTTGAGTCTCTTTAGTGCACATGCAATCATGTTTGAGTCTCTTTAGTGCACATGTAATGATGTTTGAGGGTCTTTAGTGCACATGTCATCATGTTTGAGGGTCTTTAGTGTCTTTTGGACGTTGTTCCTTTTTGTTTTTTGATCTTTGATTTGTGCTGATCTTAGAAAAGGAATCTTTTGTCATTTGAACCAATTTCTTTACTTTTTCTTTGAATTGTTGTGATTTAAACCAAAAAAAAATATATAAAAGCTCAAATAAAACTGGAGTGTATTATGTACATTCCAACCAAAGCTCTTGACTTGGCTTCTTTTTGAGGTGGTCTGATCTGGTCGTCCACAGGTGAAGAGATCCTGGAGTCTCTGTGAAAGGCTGACACATTCATTTAATACAAAAAGATGTCTTGAATTGAAGCAAATAAATTTCTAAAGCTAATAAGATTCATATTCTATTTGATGGTGTTAAATCTGATGGTTATTTCACTGGATTTGTTCTGGTGTTGTGATTGTGAAGGTTTCACTTCATCAGAGATTCTTTCATTGTTTATGCATTTGAGTAGAAGTTAATCAGACCTTTTAACTAATTGTTCAGGTTTTTCAGGGAATTTGAAGTTTCCCCATTGAAAAAAACAGACCTCACAGTTATAGAGTGAGAGTTCCTCCAGTCTGACCTTTAAAAAGAGTCATTCTGAGAGTACAGTAAATGCCTCACCACCTATACTGCAGACTCTGTTGTTAACCGGACACACTGACATAAATTAGTCCATGGAGCCATGCAACAATTCTGTCAGTTTGGTGGATGAAATATGAGTCCCAGATTCTACTGTAGTCGTTTCACTTTTAGCAACAGCTTAAATGTTTTTCATATTTAAGCACAAAATTAAGTTATTGGTCAATCAAACATTGTACATATAAACACATTTATATATCATATCAGAGTGTTTTCAGCATCTCTGTTGTCATGAAATGTTTTCAGGGGGTTGATTTCTTAATTTAGTTATTAATTAGTTTTAATTTAACTTGTTTCAGTCAGTATTTTGGTGTCTTAATATGAACTTGTTCACAGTTTGTTCATATAAGTTCTGATCTTGATGGTTCTTTATTTATGACGTACTGAAAATATTAATTTGACTTCATCAGTAAAAGTTGCAGACGAAGGCAGAAGTATGTCGGAGTGAATCATCTCACTTCATACAAACCTTCAGTCTGACGTGAACCGGATGTAGAACCATCAGAAGCACTGGAGCGATCAACAACGTGCACACATGTGTTTAACAGAGTCACAGAGAACAGGTTCCACTTTTCTTTTGTACTCTCTCTATACATTTATTATTATTGTTATATTGTTTCAAATATCAAATAAATACAGCTTGTTCTCAACAACATCACGGTGAAATGCAACTCTAATGGCTGGTATGTAGGAATGTGTTCCAAGCCCTTCACTTTCATCGTCTTTGTGCTTTTATGGTTTCTATGTCAGCACTCAAAGTTTACAGGTTTCATTAGTTGCATTTTTGAACATCATATACTGACTGTAAGAGCCAGTAAATTGTTTTAGGCTGTCACCTCGGCCTCTCTCTGTGTTGCCTGTTGAGCCAGTAAATGACTGTGGACTGCCATCTAGTGGCCAGTCTCTGTGAGGGTAACAAGGTGTAAAAGGGAGGAGACTATGAGCCCTGTAAGCTCACCTGTGTGTATGCTCACCTGTGTGTATCTCCATCACCTTCTCCTTTGTCACCACTGGGTTGGCGCAGCGTCTGTGCTACCGAGTCTCTCCTTGTTTAGATTATTTGTGGTTCTCCGAGTAATTTGGCTTTTGAACCATATAAAGTAATAATGTACCCTCTTTATGTTGATTAGGTTGCTGTGGTCTGTTTTAAGTTTGTTTTATTGTTATTAGGAGGCAGATGGTTCTCCAGACGGATGTGATGCCGCCAACACTATTTTGATATGGTTGATCGAGTTAACAATGATTGTTAACATTTTCCAATAAATGATAATATCTTTTACTTTTCTATTGAATGAGGGTTTGGAAATTGTACATGAAATGTTCATGTATTCAATCTAATCTTTTTTTTTTTCTTTCTGTATTTCCTTTCCATAGTTTTCACAGTGCTACAGCCGACAATAAAATTCAAGCACATGTTTGAATCACTCCGCCTCATTCATTGATGCCAGGCATGGACTGGCCATCTGGCCCACCGGGCCGACGCACGTTTTTAGATCGGGCTGTCATAATTTAATTAAAAAAGTATATTATAAATCACAACATGGAGCAACCAAAGAGAAAGAAATTGGATGCAGAGAAGTTGCGTGCTAAGCAGTGCCGCTGCTAGCCACTTTGGTGGCCTAAGCATAATTCCTTTATGATGCCCAACCCCGAGGAAAAAAATATTTGTTTTTGCCAAACATATAACTCAATACCAATAACACAATAGCAGCATCACAATGTAACACCCAAGAACAATAAAACGAAAAAGGAAAATCTACTTTGTAAACACAGAACAGGTCACACAGGTCTCTACAGTGTCAGCTGCTGATGGACTCTGAATGACAGGACTTGTGCTTTCAGAGGTGGTTCTCTGCAGTGTATCTGTCCCTAAACTGCTGGCTGAGGGTGGCTGATCAGGGCTTGGTACTGTTGTAGAGTCTACAGACCTGCTGGCCGGCTGGGGTTGATGTGTGCCTGAACTGCTTGTAGATGGTTGCTCATCATCTGTATCTTCCTCTTGGCCACGCACTCGTCCTTGGTCGTATCTCAGCATTGACCCTTAATTTAGATATACGTAGAAAAAGGATCAGTTTAGAAAGAGACAAAATATTCAAACAAAGAATCTTATACCGAAAAAAATTATGAACATTTAAAACTGAAAGCATGAAGCCAAGGAGCTCTCCCCCTTTATTACTTATTTATCAACTATTTGATGAATCTAATCTAATATAATATAAAAAGCATAATAGAATGAGTTGCAGTATTGCACACAATTGAACAATAAAGTTTGCTTTATATCATTCATAATGGCATTTTATATGTATATCTTACCTACAGGAATAAGAGCAACATGATACACCTAACACAAGACTACATTTCTCAATCTTAAACATTATTTTACCATTTAATTGAATACAACTTAAATATGGTTACTAGAGCATTTTGTCTAAAAAGTTTCTCTATTTCACTGGCAGATATCGTCCATGCCTTTGCATCCTGACATAAATGCAATCTAAACACCAGTTCATTTTGTCATGTAGCTTCTGTCACATTCAGCTGTAGCTAAGCTAGCTGCAGCAGTAACACTAAAAGTCTGAGTTCTTCAGACTTCACATTATCAAGAGACATTTTCTGTCCCACTGCACATCTGACACCTCAACTAATGTGTGTGAGAGACTGTAGCCTGCATTCTGCTGAATTCACCTGAATGACAATCCTAAAGATGGTGGTGGGTTTGTTATTGTTGAAAATATGCGTTCTCAAATGACACTATGCTAGGTACACTTTGCTAAATGCCTGGCTAAAGACTATTAATCACACGCTACACGGTAATAAATGGTCTGAAACCAGAGGAATTGTTAGCCGACCTTGTGCTCTGACTGCTAACTGTTACTGATAAAGTATTGAACACCGTCATGTCAAAATAAACCATAACTACTGCTCAATATCTAAGTAAAGTAACAGCTAACTGGCGTCAGTTACTTGTAAAGTGCAATTTAGCATTTTACAAGTAAATCAATTCTAAGTTATAACATATCTGAGTTTGCTAACATTAGCAATAAGGTCAGCTAGTTGGAGGTGTATGCTGGGCTGACCATCACATTAGCAGCACATTTACCATATTTAAGAATGATTAAACATGAACTTACCTGCAATTGATGCACGGGCATCATCTCACTGCTTCTTCTTTGTTTTCTCTGCTCCTGACTCCTGCTGTCTTCTCGGGGCCATTTCCAAAAAAGTTGACAGCCTGCTGTCAAACTTCGTCACGTCAGGTGCAATCCAACAGACCACTGAGAAAGGGGAGGGGCTTCCACAGGGAGCTGTGAAGATGAGTGTGTGTTTGTGGGGAACCATCTTTGCTTTCTTGAGCAATTAAATATATCTCTTGTTCTGCCTGTTTTGTGATATACATGCCTAAAAAGTACCTAATATTTCTATATGGAAATAATATCAGCATTATAATATTTATGACTATGATGATTTTTCATAATTATATTTTTGGCCCCTCAGCACTTGTTGCCCTGCACAGAGCGTTATGTGCGTGGTGGGAGCAGCGGCTCTGGTGCTAAGAGAAGAATCTCACTGTAAATGCTGCAAAATGTGCTAAAATCACAGACATGTTCGCTGGAGGGGCTGCTGTAGCCTCCACGTCCTCTGAGACAGCAATGATCCAGCAACAGCAGGTTGAAGGTGAAGAGATGCTGCTGACTGACAGGGAAAGTGTACAACCGGTAAGCAGGTAGTAACGTTAGGATAATACAGGGACTGTGAGGTGATGGAGGTAACGTTAGCTATATTACATGTAGAGTTATCAACGGGTCCACCGGACCCGCGGGCTCAGGCCGAGTTAACGTGGGGGGCAGACAATTCATGCTGGTGTGTCGGGCTGCGTCAGGTTCGAGCTTAAAACCCCACGGGCCGGGTCGGGCATGGGTGCAGATCCCGGGGGGACGGGGAGGGACATGTCCCCCCCAATTTCTAAAAATACATGAATTGTCCCCCCCAATAAAAATGTCCTAAATTATTCAAAATTGAAGAAATGTATTTTCAGACTTCACAATCTAGATTCACATCTAAAATGAAATGATTGAAAAGGTGGAACAAATCATTTTTGATGAATATATTTCTGACTCCACATTCCATCTCTTCATATTTTGATATTCATACATATCAAATAATCATGCATAAAGTAGTCCCATACACTGGGAGGAAAGGAAGATGGTGAGAAGAATTGGGTATCTGGTGTCACACAGCGGTGAAGTTGTCTCGTCTTAGGTTTGTCTCGTGTATTTCCTGTTTTATTTTGAAAATTCTAACTACCCTCTCGTTTCAGGTCACTTGCCCTTCCTCATGTGTCCCTGGTCTGACGTCAACCCTGATCCCTGATTGTTTCCACCTGTTCCCCATTACCCTTCTGTGTATTTAAGTCTGCGTCTCCCTTTATCTTGTGCCAAAGTGTTTAGTCTGTCGTTCACCTAAGCCCTTCGTCACAGCCTCGTCTTGCTAAGTATCAGTCTTGTCTTGTTGAAAGTTTTGAAATTCATTGGTTTTTGTTTCTGTCATTTGTTATGCCTCGAGTAGAATGATTTTTTTGTTGTATCCCTTTTTGGAAGTGTAGCTTAGCTCACAGTTTTTGTTTAGCCTGTTTGCTTTCCTCCAGTTTGGAGCGATTTTGAGTTTTCTTGTTTTTCTAGTTTAGTTAGTTGTTTATAGCCGTGTTTTCCTCTTTGAGAGTGTTTTCTGTTGTAATTTTTAAGAATCAGATTAGTCAGGTTTAGTTGTGTGTTTTCCGTTTACTCGTTGAGATCCCACCGTTGGTGTGGTTTTGTTTTCTCCTTGTTCTTTTGTTTTCTGCTTCGCCTTTCAGGTTCAGTCAGGTTCAGGTTTTGTATAGCCTTTTGGTTATCACGCTGTCTGGTTGCATGAAATTTCAGAATAAAAGCCTGTTGAATTTTGATTCTGCCCTGCATCTGAGTCCTCCTTTTAATCCAGGCCTGACATCTGGGAGGGTTGTTGGGAGGCGAAAGATAATAACACGATTAGACATTACATGCCCGTGACCCTTAAAATTATGATTTACTAATATAACAGTTAAGTGAGCAGTGATGCGCGCTGTTGGCTGTTTAGGACAAATAAACAAGAAAGGTAAGCAAAATAAATGATTCCCTGTGCAGTAGGGCTGGGCGATTATGCTAAAAATAATCACGATTATTTTGATACTGAAATCACGATTAATAAACACAATTATTCACTGATTTCAAAAAAAGGATTTATTGAGCCACCAAAACTCAACTTTAAAAATAACTTTTAGAAAAACACCCAGATTAGTAAAAAGTAAATTATAATATTTGTATGTTTGCGCGAGGGCAACACGTACCGCTTGTCCAAAATCTTGACCAGTGTCTTGAAGCCTGGGTTGCTAACTGTACTGATAGGGCACATGTCCTCAGCTAGCATGAATGTCACAGCCTCCGTTATCTCTCGCTGTCGCCGGGAGCTGGTGGGATATGGAGCGGCATTGTAAAGAGTGTCCTCAATGGAGGACTGTGTTGCGGTGGCTGTAGCTGAAGTTGACGCTCTTGCACTTTTTTGGGTCTTTTGCTCCATCAGTACTTTGTCATAGACCACTTTATGGTTAAATAAATGTGTTGTGTTGCCCTGGGGTGCAGACACGACGGTGTGATAGACTTTGCAAACAATCTCCTTCTGCTCCACGTCCGACGATTTGAAGCCAAAATGTCTCCAAATGACCGAAGCTGTCCTACCTTTCTTTTCAACTAAAGGCTCAGGCTGCTTTTCTGCCATGTTCTCGATCTCTCATTCCACATTTGATCCACACACTCACTGCTGCAGCTGCAGGCGAAACAGGTGCGTTCACTGTGCTTTTACAGCGCAGTAATTTGCATACACGACGCGCGGCGGCACGTTAATCGTTTTTCTTCGATTACAGTGTTTTCATGATCGTGAGAAGCCAAAATCGAAATAGCGATCAAAATTTGATTAATCGCCCAGCCCTACTGTGCAGTACTTTTTGAATGATATGGCGAGCCTCTACGAAGTTGTGATTTATGATGGCATGGTATGAGTTGGATACGGACAAACAAAAAAATCCCTTTCGTGTCGCCCCAATCCTGACATCAGATCACCGCTGGGTCAGGCTGTAATTTTCAGGCCCGTTGAGAACTCTAATTACATGAGAATGATGAGCAATGGTGGTCAATTAGTGTCAGTAATAATTGGTGTTGCATACTTCCCAAAATCTGGCAGCCACGGCACCTTATTCTGATAAAATATCAAACGGTCAAGGCTGAGAAGTGTTGGATGACTGTATGTACACTGTATGTTTATATCACTGCATTTATACTGCAGAAAAAGAATTATTGAATCTGAATATAGCTAAATGTGTTTAATTAGTAGAGGAGGTTTAATAATTAGAAAAATTATCCAATTCATTGAATTTAGAAAAAAATACACATTGTAATACATGAAGTCAGTATACACACTTGCTTACATTTAAAGCAACACAATATAGTAAAATATCTAACTTCAGATGAACAGAACTCTGAGTGTGCATTACTCTGCCTGTGTTACCAGAACATGAAAGTAAGTATCTAGTGAGAATCAGTGCTAACATTAGCAAGCTGGGCTAACTAGCTTCCACTTTCTTGTTGAATGACGTCAACATTTAGCAGCTGATAACAGCAGCCTTCATCTAAAAACACATGTGGAGGCTCAACAAATATTACAATCCTCTGAGCTCATGAGACACTGCGAGTAAGAAAAGTGACATGATGTCCTCTGAGCACTTGTGTACTTTATTGTAGTAGTTATATTTTAAAATGTGCTTTTATATTATAGATGATGAAGCTTCTAACCTCACAACAGCCGGATGGGTCGTCTAAATGTTAAAGGATGTCAACATGTAGCAGCTGACGGCAGCAGCCTTCATGCTGAAATCAATTCAGCAGATATTTCTTTACTCTGTGTCAACAAAGATAAAAGCTGTATAATGTCCTCTGATGATTTATGTTCCATCATCATTCTATGAACTGAAACATGTGAATGTCTCAAATGATGAAGCCTTTTATAACCTTTGGTACCGTCAACTTTAGGACACACAGAAAATGAAACATCACACGATGGTAGACTCGGGTCATTTTATTGAAAAGCGTCTTCTGCTCATGAAGAGAGTGAACATGTCCAACAGGTGTTTACATTTCACATGAATCTGACATCCATTCAGCTCCATAACAATCTACAGTGAGCTCACAATCAAACTAACTGGTGTCCAACAGTGAAGCTTCTCCTCCCAACAGACAACAGAAAGTCACTGATTGAACCTGAGATCAGATCAAAGGTACAAACTGCAGAGAAACAAAATGATTCTGCTTGTTTTCTAATTATGTTGTTAATAACTGATTACTGAAGCAATTAATGAAACATTACAAATGCTGAATCAAAAAATGCACACAAGAAACCTTATATCCCAACATAATCAACATAAACATCATCAATTCATCTTTTTTTAACATGTGCTGCAGGTTTCTAGTCAAACATAATGAAGTTGACATCATGTATTGATTTAAGCTCTTGTCTATACGTATCAGGAATTATAATAGAAAGCAGCGAGCAGTTAAAGTTTAAACTGGCAGTGCAGAGAATCAACATGTGCCACTACAGACACAATGACATACGCAGGAACTTTACTGACATCAGGTGTCCTGCTCCCTCTGGGCTTTAATGCATTTTATCAATTTGTGAAGCGTGCTTATGTTAAAATGTGGTGTTGGGTTGTTCTCTCAGTGTGAACCCATATCCCTGTCAACAGACCAGGGATTCACCACATCATTGTCATCGCTCTTAGCTGCCTGGATGCAAGGACACATAATTGCCACTTTTTCCAACCCAGAAGCATGGAAACACAGGCTCAGTGAATTTGGTTTCAAAGCAGTAGAGGGCAGTCGTTTGGTTTTGTGAGATGTTGGAGAAGGACAGAGTGCCACTAGGCCAGTCCAGAAGCACCCCAACTGTCTTGCAACCACCAGAGGGAAGAGGAACATCCCACACTTGGCCATTGTAATATGCCTTCAGTTTGGGATCTGACCAAGAAGGTTCCCTAGTTTGGCCTAAAACCCACGACACAGTGTTTTTTCCAAACTCAGATGCGGGCCCTTTTCTCTCAATGCTACCATATGCAACACCTACATACACAGACTCATTACGACTATCACTCCAGTCTACCTCCCAGTAATGGATCCCTTTCAGAGCTTCTTTGGCCAACACTTGAGGATGTTCATCGAACCTCTTGTGGCTGGTATCATATGTCTGCCATGCTCCATTTGTTGCCTTCTTGTTTCCCTCAGACAGCGTGAGATGGGCATTCACAGTGTCTCTGTCCAGGGTGAGCTGAGCACGATCTGATTGGGAGACCAAAACAAAATGTGTTATTATTCTGAATTAATTATCAAAGGAGGATAGATACATACAGTCTATTTTCTAATCCCCCCCAAAAAATATTTTAAAAAAGCATCGTCTTTTCCACTCTGAGTACCTCACTGCTCAGGTTCTTCAGTATAATATTAACTGTAAATAAAAATTGTCTTCACTGATTTAAAGCCAATTAATCAGATGGAGGGATGTAATTTTAAGCAGAAATTCTGCAATGATGATACTTCAGTTTTCTCATTGATCATCCACCAATATTTCATGCAACTAAAATAAAATAAAGATAATCATTAGTTCTCCAATAAATGGTCTCAACTGCATTATAGTTACATGAGCTTGTGATGAATGATGTTGAATAATGTTAAATATGTGACACTGTTGTTTTTTTGGAAACAGAGCTGTGACAGGCAGATATATGTAATAACACAGTTTTAGAAAATGTCATCTGAGTCAGAACTTACATGAGAGGAGTTCCTCTTTCTTCACATCATAGATCTCTCCTGGAGTGAAAGATCGACCTGCGAAAGGTGATGCCTTTTTCTCTGAGGCCATTTCTTCAACCTGTTAAGAAATGTTAAACAGGTGAACACACACTTCAACACTTCATCTACACTGTTTTCAGCAGGATGACTCAGCTCACATGTTAACTGTGTAAATGCAGCCTTTCTCTGTAGACATCAGTCTGACAGTGATTCTTCTACACTGACTGAGTTCAGTCACAGTCTAAACATACTGTGTCACCTTCTGTCTCAGTTTGTCCTCACCTGGTCAAGTTGAGTGGATCAGCTGAGTTGTGTGAGAGTCTTCTGGACTTCCAACTGGAGCTTGCAGTGTGATGACCAGTGTGGCTGTGAGGTCACTTATATACTGTCAGATCTGCTGACTCCTCCTATGAGATAACAATCACTTTGTGGTATGAAAGGTACGATATCAATAAAATAGCAGAAGTGATTCCACATAAATGAAGACACACCTACAGGCATACATCACTATTAAGACATTACAAAGTCCGAGGCCAATTCTGTGGAACTGGGACTGTTTTGATTATTGTGTTTAAATAAGTTGTTGATTAACAACTAAATCAGATAACCTATGATTTTACTTCCATGTATTTTAACAGTTACTCATGCAGGAAGTTTGAAATGTATTTAGGTGGTTGTTATTATGTAAAAAAATATTTTACAGCTGCTACACGATATAAAGCAAGTTACTAAAATATTAAAAGTTTATTAGATAAAAACTGACAGTAAATTGAATGTTTGCACAAAAGCAAGCGGTGTGACAGCAACATGATTCACTGTTAGGCCATAACTCAGTGGTTACCATATTACAGTTTTTGCTGAATGCTTACACACATGTTGCAGACTTTGGCTCACTGTGTCATAACTTAACACACAGGTCGAGTAACACAAAGCACATGTAGATAAACTCCTAACTTATACGGCAAAATGAAACTCTTGAAACAAAACCTAACAATCCCATTTCAAAACTGTTTTCAGCATCAAAACATTAAACACATGCACCTTTGAATTACTCTTTCCTAGCAGCAGCAACACACAGATGTGCTTTATGCAAAACAGCTGGATTCAGTACTTTGGATGGTTTTTGACTTTAAAAGTCTCATACAGACTTTTTTTTTTTTTTTTGTGAAAGATTGATCCACTTCAGTTGATCTAGACACATGAAAACAAAATGGAGACACTTCAGATTTTTGTCTTTCAGGTTTTTGCAAAAGTAAAAAAAACCAAAAACACAAAGACATGGTACAACTAGAATGTTCTACAGAACATAGTGTTGTCAGGGAATGATTGGAAGACATTTAGGCTGTGGATCTTGTCAGCGCCATGCTGAAAAGAACTCCTCAATTGGATTCAAAAATGAGGTGTATGGTGGCAAGTTGAGTGCAATAAATCTATTATGGTTGGTGAACCAGTCCTGGACCAGAGCAGCCCGATGGAAACTGACATTATCCCAGACGACAACAAACTGGGGCTGCTCTGGCCCGTCCTGGACTACTGTGTCATGAAGTGTGTCCAGAAAGAGAATAATGAGGGCTGTGTTGTAGGGACCGAGGATGGAGTGGTGATGCAGGACTCCCTGTACACTGATGGCGGCACACAAGGTGATATTTCCCCCACGCTGACCAGAGACATGCACTATGGCCCTTTGCCCAATAATGTTTCGGCCCCGACCTCTGGTTTTCGCCAGGTTGAACCCAGCCTCATCTACAAAAATGAACTCATGTTGCTGTGGAGCTGCATCAAGTTCCAGGAATCTCTAAAACAGAAAAATGTAGATAATAATACACAATACTGTATTGTGAATATTGAATGGAACTCTATACAGCTGCTTCAGTGAGATGTTGTGCTTTTTAAGGATGTGGGAGAGTGTAGATATGCTGACAGTGTTGATGCCAGCGAAGGTTATTTCATCTGCGATGATCTGCTCTCTCAAATCACGAAGCCGGATTTCGTACCTACAGTAATACCGCAATGTATTGTACTGTGCGTTTGAACAATGTGCAATACTTAATTTTTTTGGTACAGTTTAGTGTGGAAACTTCAATACATACCTGTTTTCCAGTCTGAACGTTCTAATGATTGAGGCTACTGAGTAAAGACTCAGGTTTGGATGGACTCTTTGCGCAGCCTCCCTCATTGTAAGGCCATGATTTATAACATGGTCCACCAAAGTGGCCCTCATGTCATCAGATATTTGTCTCCTTCTGTTGCCTGCTCCTCTTCTTCGTCCTCTTCCTCGTCCTGCTGCTGCTCTTCCTCTCCCTCTTCCTCTTTCTGCCTCCATATTTACAAAGTGGCACAAAGGAGCTGAACTCACATCAGGTGTATTTGTGCTCTGGCTGAGACTGATTGCTCTACAATTAGATTTCAAATGTTTTCATGTGTGTGAGTCTGTGTGCTATTCCACTTTTTGTTGTGTTTTGTATTTTAAATAGATGTGTTTTCCCAACGATTGCATGAGTCTTCCTTTTTGAACAATGTGTCTTATGTATAAAACAGTGTGTCGTGTTTTGCAAGAAGTGTGTTGGAGAATTTCAAACTCAGCGCAAAGCATATATTGTGTTTGCAGGGTTGGTGCTTTTGTTTAGTGCATGGTCACCAAAGTTAGAGGTTGTCATGCTTTGGGCATAGCAACCACTTTTAGTGTTTAAGCATTAGGCAAAAACTTTAACTGGAATTTAGTAACTTTATGTTCATAAATGTTTTCACGTTCATCAGTGGAATATTTGCCCATCATTTTGACCAATGTCAGTTAATTTAATCATGCATGTAATCTTCAGATCGCACACTGCTGGGAAATGTGAGTATGAAGTGTTTCCACAGATTGAAGACACACCTACAGGGATACATCACTATGAAGACATTACAAAGTCCAATTCTGTGGAACTGAGACTGTTTTTATTTCTGTGTTTTGATTAGTTGTTGATTAACAACTACATCAGATAACCTCTGATTTTATATTTTTGACAGCGGGCTCAGATTCGATAAACAGATTAGGTCTGTTGTCAGCACAAGTTTTTTTCAGCTGCGTCTCCCGGCCAAAGAGAAGCGTTTTTTTTAAGTCGGCAGGACCCGGAGAAGGCGATCCACGCTTTCATCAGTTCAAGACAGGACTATTGTAATGCACTTTATGTCGGCCTCAGCCAGTCTTTAATTTCGCGTCTCCAACTTGTCCAGAACGCTGCTGCACGATTTTTAACAGGCACGTCCAGGCGTGAACACATTACCCCTGTGCTGTCGTCACTCCACTGGCTTCCAGTTCGTTTTAGAATTGATTTTAAACTTTTATTGTTTGCTTTTTATGCCATTAATGGCCTGGCTCCCTCCTACCTGTCAGAGATTTTAACTGTCCGTGATCGTGGCAGGGCCCTCCGTTCTTCCGGCCAGCTCCTGTTAGAGGTCCCAAGGTCAAGATTTAAACAGTGGGGCGATCGTTCTTTTGCTGTCACAGCTCCCAGGCTGTGGAACAGACTGCCCCCTGACATCCGCACCACTACTGACCTCAGCCTTTTTAAATCAAATCTGAAGACACACTTTTTTAAATTGGCATTTAACTCTGACTAGGGTAGTCCTGCTTTTAGGTGTACTTATTTTGCCTGTTTTTTATTTTATGCACTTTTAGAGGGCCTTTAACACCCTGCAGCACTAGTAGCACTTTCTTGTGTTTTCTTGCAGCACTGTAGCACTTTCTTGTGTTTTTATGTACTATTTTATTGCTTTGATGTAAAGCACTTTGGGTACCGTCCGGATATTGTAAAGGGCTATACAAATAAAATTTGATCGATTGATTGATTATATCTATTGAGAACATAGATAACTGAAAGATCTTTACTCATGCCAGGACGTCCTTATTTAGGTGGTTATCATTATGGAAAAAACTATTTGACAGCTATGACACGATATAAAACAAATTACTAAAATATTAACCCTCCTGTTGAAATCAGGTCAATTTGACCTGTTTTCAAGAGTTGATATATCAGAACTTTTGGTTTTCTTCCATATTATTGCCTGAAGATGACATGGATGGTTCCTTGCTATGCTCTTTGCAAGAAAAATTAATTATGACTATTTTATTTATTTCATTTATGTGTGTTTTATTAAAATGTATAGCATTTGTGGTCTTCTTGGTTCAATTTGATCCGGCCACATTAAGTCATGCAATGGGTCACACTATTGAGCTTTCCAGCACAATGAACACACACACACACACACACACACACAGTTGTGGACTGGGACAAAAAATCAACCCTGGCATTTTTGGCTTAGACCGGCCCCTCATAATTATCGGAGCACAACCGGAAAAAAAAACATGACTTTTTGCCTTTGAGCTCACAGTTTTTCTCGATTGTTTACACACATTTTCTGAAAGCATGCCTCATGCTCTCAGAACTCTACACACAAATCAAAAATCACACACACACAACGGGCAAAACCCCTCAATTCTCCTGCAAAATGAAACTTTACATTCAAAACAATGTTATTTCTTCTCAAAATGGTATTTTGTTTTCAAATGACACACACAAACCATCAAATGAATAGACATTTATAAGAACCAGTTGAACACTGATGTGCTCAGTGTAAAACACTATGATGAATGAAAACACTTCTTCTTCATTCATCATAATGACTTAGGCCTTTTTTGTTCAGTTACACTTACTACAGTCAGTACATACATAAGTGTGATGTAAAATATTTGAGAATACTGTTTTTATACTCAGAACACACAAATACACGGTAACAGATATATTTCATTTTCCCCTCAAACACAATGTACACAGTGTACATCCCAACCAACACAAAGTGCGTATACAACAATATACGGTCTACCTACAAAACAACAGAAGAGCCACAGCAGCTCATCCACATCACAAGCAATGTTTTCTCTGGCAGAGCAGCAAGAGAAACATCACCTAGCATGGTGAATCCAGCCATGAAAAGCACCAACTGCTATATATCCACATGCGTCTTCCATAGCTTGGAGAAGGGGTATACACATTTGTGGATTTCGGTCATACACTTTCCATCTCCAGGCAGAAAAAAAATCCTCAATAGGATTGAGGAATGGAGAATATGGAGGGAGATAAACAACTATAAAGCGTGGGTGGGGGGTGAACCAGTTATGAACCAGAGCAGCCCAGTGGAAACTTACTTTGTCCCAAATGACAACGTACCTGAGCTGATCTGGTGGAATGAGTGTGTTGTGTCGGGTGTCCAGGTGTTTGCCCATTTGGTGAGTCAGTGTGCATAGTAGGGTAGTCAGTGTGTACAATTAACTTTAGACTTAACAATCCCATTTCAAAACTGTTTTTAGCATCAAAATATTAAACACATGCACCTTTGAATTACTCTTTCCTAGCAGCAGCAGCAACAACACACAGATGTGCTTCATGCAAAACAGCTGGATTCAGTACTTTGGATGGTTTTTGACTTTAAAAGTCTCAGATAGATTTTTTTTATTTTTTTGTGTGAAAGATTGATCCACTACAGTTGATCTAGACACATGAAAACAAAATGGAGACACTTCAGAATTTTTTTTTTTTGTCTTTCAGGTTTTTGCAGATGTAAAAAACAAACAAAGACATGGTACAACTAGAATGTTCTACAGAACATAGTGTTGTCAGGGAATGATTGGAAGTTTGAACAATGTGCAATACTGTAATTTCTTTGGTACAGTTTAGTGTGGAAACTTCAATACATACCTGTTTTCCAGTCTGAACGTTCTAATGATTGAGGCTACTGAGTAAAGACTCAGGTTTGGATGGACTCTTTGCGCAGCCTCCCTCATTGTAAGGCCATGATTTATAACATGGTCCACCAAAGTGGCCCTCATGTCATCAGATATTTGTCTCCTTCTGTTGCCTGCTCCTCTTCTTCGTCCTCTTCCTCGTCCTGCTGCTGCTCTTCCTCTCCCTCTTCCTCTTTCTGCCTCCATGTTTCCAAAGTGGCACAAAGGAGCTGAGCTCACATCAGGTGTATTTGTAGTGCTCTGGCTGAGACTGATTGCTCTACAATTAGATTTTAAATGTGTTCATGTGTGTGAGTCTGTGTGCTTTTCCAATTTTAGTTGTGTTTTGTATTTTTAAATAAATGTGTTTTCTCAATGATTGCATGAGATTTCCTTTTTGAACAATGTGTCTTATGTATAAAACAGTGTGTAGCGTTTTGCAAGAAGTGCGTTGGAGAATTTCAAACTCAGTGCAAAGCATATATTGTGTTTGCAGGGTTGGTGCTTTTGTTTAGTGCATGGTCACCAAAGTTAGAGGTTGTCATGCTTTGGGCATAGCAACCACTTTTAGTGTTTAAGCATTAGACAAAAACTTTAACTGGAATTTAGTAACTTTATGTTCATAAATGTTTTCACGTTCATCGGTGGAATATTTGCCCATCATTTTGACCAATGTCAGTTGATTTAATCATGCATGTAATCTTCAGATGATAAAGTGGTCATCTTTAATCGCACACTGCTGGGAAATGTGAGTATAAAGTGTTTCCACAGAAATGAAGACACACCTACAGGGATACATCACTATGAAGACATTACAAAGTCCAATTCTGTGGAACTGAGACTGTTTTTATTTCTGTGTTTTGATTAGTTGTTGATTAACAACTAAATCAGGTAACCTCTGATTTTATATGTATTGAGAAAATAGATAACTGAAAGATCTTTACTCATGCCAGGACGTCCTTATTTAGGTGGTTATCATTATGGAAAAACTATTTGACAGCAATGACACGATATAAAACAAATTACTAAAATATTAACCCTCCTGTAGTCTTCAGGTCGATTTAACCTGTTTTTAAGAGTTACAGATTTTCTCGATTGTTTACACATATTTTCTGAAAGCATGCCTCATGCTCTCAGACCTCTACATGAAATGAAGACTTTACGTTCAAAACAATGTTATTTCTTCTCAAAATGGTGTTTTGTTTTCAAATGACACACAAACCATCAAATGAATAGACATTTATAAGAACCCGTTGAACACTGATGTGCTCAGTGTAAAACACTATGATGAATGGAAAACACTTCTTCTTCATTCATGATAATGACTTTGGCCTTTTTTGTTCAGTTACACTTTATACAGTCAGTACATACATAAGTGTGATGTAAAATATTTGAGAATATTGTTTTTATACTCAGAACACTCAAATACACGGTAACAGATATATTTTATTTTTCCCTCAAAAACAATGTACACAGTGTTCATCCCAACCAACACAAAGTGCATATACAACAATATACAGTCTACATACAAAACAACAGAATAATTTACTGTACACAGTTACAGTAAAAAACAACTCTGTTTCGGTCTGGCCACAGCACCTCATCCACATCACAAGCAATGTTTTCCCTGGGCAAGCAGCAGGAGAAACATCACCTAGCATGGTGAATCCAGCCATGAAAAGCACCAACTGCTATATATCCACATGCATCTTCCATAACTTGGAGAAGGGGTATACACATTTGTGGATTTCGGTCATAAACTTTCCATCTCCAGGCAGAAAAACAATTCTCAATAGGATTGAGGAATGGAGAATATGGAGGGAGATAAAGCGTGGTTGGGCAGTGAACCAGTTACGAACCAGAGCAGCCCAGTGGAAACTTACGTTGTCCCAAATGACAACGTACCTGAGCTGCTCTGGTGGAATGAGTGTGTTGTGTAGGGTGTCCAAGTGTTTGCCCATGTGATGAGTCAGTGTGCATAGTAGGGTAATTAACTTTAAAATTTTGAATGACAGAGTGTTCTGTGTGAAAACAAGGGATTTTCTTCATGAAAATTGTGCCAAATGCAGAGAATTGTGTGTAGTGTTTTGAAAAAAGTGTGTTTTAGAACTGCAATTTGAGTGTAAAGCAGGAATTGTGCTTCTAGTTCAGCAGAATTGGTTCAGGGGGTTGGTGCATGAGTTACATGTTGTGGTCATTGTGTCTCAAGTACCAATTTTTGTGTGTAAACAATTTGAGAAAAACTGTAATAAAGAGTCGAACTAGACGGTTCAGTTTGACCCGGGAGGACAACAGGTGTTACCACTGCTGCCATTTAAAACATGTAAATGGTTTCAGAACAATATCTGACTAAACTTTGTACATACCAGTCTGTGCATCAACACATCAACATATCGAAGAAGTAGAAAAAGTGTTCAGTGAACTGAAAGAAGTAAGTTTATGTACATGTTTTCATGTTCATCAGTGGAATATTTGCCCATCATTTTTACCGATGTCAATATATTTAATCATACATGTGATCTTCAGAAGATAAATTGCTTATCTTCAATCACACGCTGTTGGGAAATATGAGTATAAAGTGTTTCCACAGAAATGAACAGACACACCTACAGGGATACATCACTATGAAGACATTACAAAGTCCAATTCTGTGGAACTGAGACTGTTTTTATTTCTGTGTTTTGATTAGTTGTTGATTAACAACTACATCAGGTAACCTCTGATTTTATATGTATTGAGAACATAGATAACTGAAAGATCTTTACTCATGCCAGGACGTCCTTATTTAGGTGGTTATCATTATGGAAAAACTATTTGACAGCTATGACACGATATAAAACAAATTACTAAAATATGAACCCTCTTGTTGTCTTCAGGTCGATTTAACCTGTTTTTAAGAGTTACAGTTTTTGTCGATTGTTTACACATATTTTCTGAAAGCATGCCTCATGCTCTCAGACCTCTACATGAAATGAAGACTTTACGTTCAAAACAATGTTATTTCTTCTCAAAATGGTGTTTTGTTTTCAAATGACACACAAACCATCAAATGAATAGACATTACAGTTTTTATTGATTGCTTTGACCTGTTTAAACAAACTGGGATCCACTCGGTTTTCATCATGACTGTCTCAGCAGAGAACAAGACACCTCTTGCAAATGTGTTAACCCTTTCTCATTGAATTGACACATTTTCCCCACCCTTTTGCAGAACAGTTAACACGGATGTCATTCAAGCAGTCCAAACTCCATTGTTTAAGCTATGGTAACCAAACAGAAACCATCTGTTCCTAACTATTAGAAACTACCTACATCAGTATGAAATCACTAAAGCACCTGTTTGACACTCCTAAACACAAATCTTCAATGAGCAATCAGTCTGCAGGCCTTAAAAAGTGCAGCGGCTGTGTTGTTCTTTGCGAACATTGATTGAAGAGGTCTAAGGCAGATGAGAGTGAGAAATAGGTGCAGAGGAATGTCAAGGTTGGATGGCATGCAAGAAGATTTTTTCCCTTGGTTCATTGCAAGAGAGGATAATGAATGTGATGTGGATGAGGCCATGTGGCCCCATCGTCAAGACAGAAGAGCCTGAGTATCAATAGTGGCTATTTCTTATACTCTACAGTAACAGATTGTTATACTTTACTGTAATATTTTATGTCTTTAACTTCTTTTCTATGTTTTAAAACAGGTCAGTTGTTCAGGAAAATGCTTGCTGTGAAGCTGCAGAAATGTTTTGTGAACTATGAGACTACCAGCTTTCTTATTTTCTTATACTGTAATAGATTCTATTTTGGTTTCCATGTATTTTGTGTAATATTTACAGTATTTCAGTTTTCAGCCACAGTTCGAAAAAAAGAATCAATGGAATCAAAAAAAGCATCAAAGCATTTCTGATTCTGGATTCAATACTTTGCAAGACGGCAAATTTGACAACAAATGGCATGAAAGCTACGTAGAGTAATAGGCCACAATGACAAGCAATGGTGCACCGATTCGCACTGAGTGCTGTATTTTGTATTTTGTTGTCCACTGTGTAATGGTTGATTGGAAGCGCTCATACACTTGTTTGCAAGTTGTGTTGTTTGAAGGCAAAATTAGCTTTTGTTGCATATTTTAAATGTTTTGGCACGGTTAGAGCCTTTTGCAAACAAAATGAGTCATTTTGACCATGAGTGCCGCTGTTTCAGCCTGTGTGTTAACTGTTTTGAAAATGTGGAGTTTGAGTTGACTGCTGCATCAAAGCAATCAATAAAAACTGTAATAGAACCAGTTGAACACTGATGTGCTCAGTGTAAAACACTATGATGAATGGAAAACACTTCTTCTTCATTCATGATAATGACTTTGGCCTTTTTTGTTCAGTTACACTTACTTCAGTCAGTACATGCATAAGTGTGATGTAAAATATTTGAGAATATTGTTTTTATACTCAGAACACACAAATACACAGTAACAGATATATTTTATTTTTCCCTCAAAAACAATGTACACAGTGTTCATCCCAACCAACACAAAGTGCATATACAACAATATACAGTCTACATACAAAACAACAGAATAATTTACTGTACACAGTTACAGTAAAAAACAACTCTGTTTCGGTCTGGCCACAGCACCTCATCCACATCACAAGCAATGTTTTCCCTGGGCAAGCAGCAGGAGAAACATCACCTAGCATGGTGAATCCAGCCATGAAAAGCACCAACTGCTATATATCCACATGCATCTTCCATAACTTGGAGAAGGGGTATACACATTTGTGGATTTCGGTCATAAACTTTCCATCTCCAGGCAGAAAAACAATTCTCAATAGGATTGAGGAATGGAGAATATGGAGGGAGATAAAGCGTGGTTGGGCAGTGAACCAGTTACGAACCAGAGCAGCCCAGTGGAAACTTACGTTGTCCCAAATGACAACGTACCTGAGCTGCTCTGGTGGAATGAGTGTGTTGTGTAGGGTGTCCAAGTGTTTGCCCATGTGATGAGTCAGTGTGCATAGTAGGGTAATTAACTTTAAAATTTTGAATGACAGAGTGTTCTGTGTGAAAACAAGGGATTTTCTTCATGAAATTGTGCCAAATGCAGAGAATTGTGTGTAGTGTTTTGAAAAAAGTGTGTTTTAGAACTGCAATTTGAGTGTAAAGCAGGAATTGTGCTTCTAGTTTAGCAGAATTGGTTCAGGGGGTTGGTGCATGAGTTACATGTTGTGGTCATTGTGTCTCAAGTACCAATTTTTGTGTGTAAACAATTTGAGAAAAACTGTAATAAAGAGTCGAACTAGACGGTTCAGTTTGACCCGGGAGGACAACAGGTGTTACCACTGCTGCCATTTAAAACATGTAAATGGTTTCAGAACAATATCTGACTAAACTTTGTACATACCAGTCTGTGCATCAACATATCGAAGAAGTAGAAAAAGTGTTCAGTGAACTGAAAGAAGTAAGTTTATGTACATGTTTTCATGTTCATCAGTGGAATATTTGCCCATCATTTTTACCGATGTCAATATATTTAATCATACATGTGATCTTCAGAAGATAAATTGCTTATCTTCAATCACACGCTGTTGGGAAATATGAGTATAAAGTGTTTCCACAGAAATGAACAGACACACCTACAGGCATACATCACTATGAAGACATTACAAAGTCCAAGGTCAATTCTGTGGAACTGATAGTGTTGTGGGCGGGCCTATCAGGCCTGTCTCTGGAAGTCTGGACCAATCACCACCTGACATTTCATGTTGACAAGCCCTGCAGCCGAGGTTATCAAATGGTGTCTCTTTGTGTGCATGTTCCTCAAGTACTTTTCTAAACATCGCGTGCTTGATGGTGTTATTATTGTTTCTTCATGAATATTAAAAGCTCAGCAACCTCGTTTACTTTTTTAGTAACAGATTTATTCTCCCAGAAAAGCTAATATTCCTCTGCATGACCTCATCATGACCTCATTATGACCTCATCAGGACCTCCTCTTTCTGCAAGCTTGTGTCTCTGCACAGCACCACTCATAGGTTTTACTTTACACCCTAATGAACCGTGCTGTCACCGTTTGTGTTCCCCCTCTACACCTCTGACTTCTGCTTCAACTCAGGAGCATGTATACCTGCAGACGCCCTCAGGTGACTCCTCCATTGTTGGCTGCATCACAAGAAGGAGGAGGAGAACAGAGACCTTGTTGTGGACTTAGTAGGTCGGTGTGACAGGAACCACCCACAGCTCCACATCGGGGGAAACCAAGGAGCTGCTGGTGGACGAGTGAGCCTCCACACACCTGCTGCAATAAATGAGGAGGTGGTACTGAACCCAGTAGCTCCCGACCCACTTTAGACTCATCATACACCACTTATAGTTAATCACAGATGTTGTGCCTTCACTTTCATCGTCATTGTGCTGTTATGGTTTCTGTGTCAGCTCTCAAAGTTTACAGGTTTCATTAGTTGCATTTTTAAACATCATATACTGGCTGTCAGAGCCGTGTTGTAGTGTTTTCACTGAAACAACTGTGTTAATGCTGTCTGCCTCTGCCCAGTTCACTGTCAGACTGTTAAGAGATGTTGATGTTATACTGCGTCTGTCTTTCCTGTTATCAGGCTGCAGAGTCACCGACTGTGGGCCGTAAAGAAGCAACAAAATGGCGGCAGAGTCGATACGTTCAGTACAGTTGGCTACACGCCGTCTGGACAATAGAACCAACATGTGCAACGAGTCACAAAGAGGTTTTAATGTCATTTTTGGTAACTTTACCACGTTACTGTTCTCAGTAGATAACACAGTTTATTGGCAGTGTGAATGACAGTAAATTGTTTAGGCTGTCACCTCGGCCTCTCTCTGTGTTGTCTGTTGAGCCAGTAAATGACTGTGGACTGCCATCTAGTGGCCAGTCTCTGTGAGGGTAACAAGGTGTAAAAGGGAGGAGACTATGAGTCCTGTAAGCTCACCTGTGTGTATGCTCACCTGTGTGTATCCTCACCTGTGTGTATGCTCACCTGTGTGTATGCTCACCTGTGTGTATGCTCACCTGTGTGCATCTCCATCACCTTCTCCTTTGTCTCCGCTGGGTTGGCGCAGCGTCTGTGCTGCAGAGTCTCTCCTTGTTTAGATTATTTGTGGTTCTCCGAGTAATTTGGCTTTTGAACCATATAAAGTAATCATGTACCCTCTTTATGTTGATTAGGTTGCTGCGGTCTGTTTTAAGTTTGTTTTATTGTTATTAGGAGGCAGATGGTTCTCCAGACGGCACCTTCAACATAACTAACAATTAGCTCCCTTGGTAAAGTGGAACGAGGTCGGTGGAACTCAAATTTTGGCCGATTACTTTTGTCCTTGGGGTGTCTGGATTTATTTTATCTTGAGGGATGCTGCCAACACTATTTTGATGTGGTTGATTGAGTTAACAATGATTGTTAACGCTTTCCAATAAATGTATCTTTTATTTTTCTACTGAATGAGCGTTTGGAAATTGTAAATGAAATGTTCATGTATTTAATCTAATCTTTTTTTTTTCTTTCTGTATTTCCTTTCCATAGTTTTCACGGTGCTACAACCGGCAATAAAATTTAAGCACCCGTTTGAATCTCTCCGCCTCATTGGTTGACACCAAGGGTCCGCTACAGGCAGTAATCTTGTAATGTAAAGAGTTACTTTTAAAAGTAAAAGTACCCAACACTGGTGCTTATGTAGCAGCTTTAATGTGGTTGCTTTTAAACTGAAGGACAAACTCAGACCAGGAACCAGAGTAGTGAGGGACACAGTCAGTCACACACACACACACACACACACACACACACACACACACACACACACACACACACACACAGGCTGTCAGGCGCTCTCTCAGTCTCCAGCACAAAAGCTTCCCGAGATATTTCCATAATATACATAAAAAATACTTCTATAAATACAATGTACACACCACAATAATGTGTGCCCTTATAGAGATAACAACAAATGTATTTGAAACTTAAATAACAAATAGAAACAGAAATATTGAGTAGAAGTTAAAAAAAAATCACATTCTCACAAAGTGCCTAACAATCCAGTTTAGATTAAAAAATAGGAATAGTTTCTTCTTGAGAAAATAAATTGTACCTTTAATATCTGGCTTATTTTCACTTTGTTAAACTCTGCAGTCTTTTACAAAAGTACATAACAGAATTCAGATGAACAGTTTTATACCATAACACACCTGTAGGAGCAGTGAGGGACACGGTCAGTCACAGGCTGTCAGCCGCTCTCTCGTCTCCTGCAGCGGGTCATTAAATATGCAAATCAGGGCAAAATCTCCGTCGGATTTAACTAATTAAACGGCGGTTTTCACCAAAATTAACGTAAACATTCAGCAGTGTGTTAGCGATGATATCGTTACGTTTATATTCAGTTTAAGACCAAAATAATGATGCCAACTTAACCAACAGACAGAGAGCATCACAACCATCTTACCAGCACAGAAGCTTCCCAGGTGTTATCGGGCAGGTAGAGCTACGTCACTATAGCATTGTTGTGTACCGTTAATTAAAGTCCCCCCGCTACAACAGGTGACACGGAACCATAAATAAAATAGATAAATAAATTCGAGTTAACACTGGTTTTACAGAAATGTGGACATTGTGGTGCAGAATATTACACACAGGCTTTCAGATTGTTCACAAAATAATTCATTAGAAATAAAATAGATGATAATATGTGCAACATACTGACACAGCTACACTTTCACTGTATGTTTATATCGCTGCATTTATAGTGCAGACAAAGAGTTACTGTATCTGAATATAGCTAAATGTGTTTAATTAGTAGAGGAGGTTAAATAAGAAACAGAAAATTAGAAACACCAATGTAATACCTAAAGTCAGTATACAAACATGTGTACATTAGTAAAAAACTGTTTTAAAGCAACACAATATAGTAAAATATCTAACTTTGGATGAACAGAACTCTGAGTGTGCATTACTCTGCCTGTGTTACCAGAACATGAAGGTAAGTATCTAGTGAGAATCAGTGCTAACATTAGCAAGCTGGGCTAACTAGCTTCCACTTTCTTGTTGAATGACGTCAACATTTAGCAGCTGATAACAGCAGCCTTCATCTAAAAACACATGTGGAGGCTCAACAAATATTACAATCCTCTGAGCTCATGAGACACTGCGCGTAAGAAAAGTGACATCATGTCCTCTGAACACTTGTGTACTTTATTGTAGTAGTTATATTTTAAAATGTGCTTTTATATTATAGATGATGAAGCTTCTAACCTCACAACAGCCGGATGGGTCGTCTAAATGTTAAAGGATGTCAACATGTAGCAGCTGACGGCAGCAGCCTTCATGCTGAAATCAATTCAGCAGATATTTCTTTACTCTGTGTCAACAAAGATAAAAGCTGTATAATGTCCTCTGATGATTTATGTTCCATCATCATTCTATGAACTGAAACATGTGAATGTCTCAAATGATGAAGCCTTTTATAACCTTTGGTACCGTCAACTTTAGGACACACAGAAAATGAAACATCACACGATGGTAGACTCGGGTCATTTTATTGAAAAGCGTCTTCTGCTCATGAAGAGAGTGAACATGTCCAACAGGTGTTTACATTTCACATGAATCTGACATCCATTCAGCTCCATAACAATCTACAGTGAGCTCACAATCAAACTAACTGGTGTCCAACAGTGAAGCTTCTCCTCCCAACAGACAACAGAAAGTCACTGATTGAACCTGAGATCAGATCAAAGGTACAAACTGCAGAGAAACAAAATGATTCTGCTTGTTTTCTAATTATAATGTTGTTAATAACTGATTACTGAAGCAATTAATGAAACATTACAAATGCTGAATCAAAAAATGCACACAAGAAACCTTATATCCCAACATAATCAACATAAACATCATCAATTCATCTTTTTTTAACATGTGCTGCAGGTTTCTAGTCAAACATAATGAAGTTGACATCATGTATTGATTTAAGCTCTTGTCTATACGTATCAGGAATTATAATAGAAAGCAGCGAGCAGTTAAAGTTTAAACTGGCAGTGCAGAGAATCAACATGTGCCACTACAGACACAATGACATACGCAGGAACTTTACTGACATCAGGTGTCCTGCTCCCTCTGGGCTTTAATGCATTTTATCAATTTGTGAAGCGTGCTTATGTTAAAATGTGGTGTTGGGTTGTTCTCTCAGTGTGAACCCATATCCCTGTGAGCAGACCAGGGATTCACCACATCACTGTCATCGCTCTTAGCTGCCTGGATGCAAGGACACATAATTGCCACTTTTTCCAACCCAGAAGCATGGAAACACAGGCTCAGTGAATGTGGTTTCAAAGCAGTAGAGGGCAGTCGTTTGGTTTTGTGAGATGTTGGAGAAGGACAGAGTGCCACTAGGCCAGTCCAGAAGCACCCCAACTGTCTTGCAACCACCAGAGGGAAGAGGAACATCCCACACTTGGCCATTGTAATATGCCTTCAGTTTGGGATCTGACCAAGAAGGTTCCCTAGTTTGGCCTAAAACCCACGACACAGTGTTTTTTCCAAACTCAGATGCGGGCCCTTTTCTCTCAATGCTACCATATGCAACACCTACATACACAGACTCATTACGACTATCACTCCAGTCTACCTCCCAGTAATGGATCCCTTTCAGAGCTTCTTTGGCCAACACTTGAGGATGTTCATCGAACCTCTTGTGGCTGGTATCATATGTCTGCCATGCTCCATTTGTTGCCTTCTTGTTTCCCTCAGACAGCGTGAGATGGGCATTCACAGTGTCTCTGTCCAGGGTGAGCTGAGCACGATCTGATTGGGAGACCAAAACAAAATGTGTTATTATTCTGAATTAATTATCAAAGGAGGATAGATACATACAGTCTATTTTCTAATCCCCCCCAAAAAATATTTTAAAAAAGCATCGTCTTTTCCACTCTGAGTACCTCACTGCTCAGGTTCTTCAGTATAATATTAACTGTAAATAAAAATTGTCTTCACTGATTTAAAGCCAATTAATCAGATGGAGGGATGTAATTTTAAGCAGAAATTCTGCAATGATGATATTTCAGTTTTCTCATTGATCATCCACCAATATTTCATGCAACTAAAATAAAATAAAGATAATCATTAGTTCTCCAATAAATGGTCTCAACTGCATTATAGTTACATGAGCTTGTGATGAATGATGTTGAATAATGTTAAATATGTGACACTGTTGTTTTTTTGGAAACAGAGCTGTGACAGGCAGATATATGTAATAACACAGTTTTAGAAAATGTCATCTGAGTCAGAACTTACATGAGAGGAGTTCCTCTTTCTTCACATCATAGATCTCTCCTGGAGTGAAAGATCGACCTGCGAAAGGTGATGCCTTTTTCTCTGAGGCCATTTCTTCAACCTGTTAAGAAATGTTAAACAGGTGAACACACACTTCAACACTTCATCTACACTGTTTTCAGCAGGATGACTCAGCTCACATGTTAACTGTGTAAATGCAGCCTTTCTCTGTAGACATCAGTCTGACAGTGATTCTTCTACACTGACTGAGTTCAGTCACAGTCTAAACATACTGTGTCACCTTCTGTCTCAGTTTGTCCTCACCTGGTCAAGTTGAGTGGATCAGCTGAGTTGTGTGAGAGTCTTCTGGACTTCCAACTGGAGCTTGCAGTGTGATGACCAGTGTGGCTGTGAGGTCACTTATATACTGTCAGATCTGCTGACTCCTCCTATGAGATAACAATCACTTTGTGGTATGAAAGGTACGATATCAATAAAATAGCAGAAGTGATTCCACATAAATGAAGACACACCTACAGGCATACATCACTATTAAGACATTACAAAGTCCGAGGCCAATTCTGTGGAACTGGGACTGTTTTGATTATTGTGTTTAAATAAGTTGTTGATTAACAACTAAATCAGATAACCTATGATTTTACTTCCATGTATTTTAACAGTTACTCATGCAGGAAGTTTGAAATGTATTTAGGTGGTTGTTATTATGTAAAAAAATATTTTACAGCTGCTACACGATATAAAGCAAGTTACTAAAATATTAAAAGTTTATTAGATAAAAACTGACAGTAAATTGAATGTTTGCACAAAAGCAAGCGGTGTGACAGCAACATGATTCACTGTTAGGCCATAACTCAGTGGTTACCATATTACAGTTTTTGCTGAATGCTTACACACATGTTGCAGACTTTGGCTCACTGTGTCATAACTTAACACACAGGTCGAGTAACACAAAGCACATGTAGATAAACTCCTAACTTATACGGCAAAATGAAACTCTTGAAACAAAACCTAACAATCCCATTTCAAAACTGTTTTCAGCATCAAAACATTAAACACATGCACCTTTGAATTACTCTTTCCTAGCAGCAGCAACACACAGATGTGCTTTATGCAAAACAGCTGGATTCAGTACTTTGGATGGTTTTTGACTTTAAAAGTCTCATACAGACTTTTTTTTTTTTTTTTTGTGAAAGATTGATCCACTTCAGTTGATCTAGACACATGAAAACAAAATGGAGACACTTCAGATTTTTGTCTTTCAGGTTTTTGCAAAAGTAAAAAAAACCAAAAACACAAAGACATGGTACAACTAGAATGTTCTACAGAACATAGTGTTGTCAGGGAATGATTGGAAGACATTTAGGCTGTGGATCTTGTCAGCGCCATGCTGAAAAGAACTCCTCAATTGGATTCAAAAATGAGGTGTATGGTGGCAAGTTGAGTGCAATAAATCTATTATGGTTGGTGAACCAGTCCTGGACCAGAGCAGCCCGATGGAAACTGACATTATCCCAGACGACAACAAACTGGGGCTGCTCTGGCCCGTCCTGGACTACTGTGTCATGAAGTGTGTCCAGAAAGAGAATAATGAGGGCTGTGTTGTAGGGACCGAGGATGGAGTGGTGATGCAGGACTCCCTGTACACTGATGGCGGCACACAAGGTGATATTTCCCCCACGCTGACCAGAGACATGCACTATGGCCCTTTGCCCAATAATGTTTCGGCCCCGACCTCTGGTTTTCGCCAGGTTGAACCCAGCCTCATCTACAAAAATGAACTCATGTTGCTGTGGAGCTGCATCAAGTTCCAGGAATCTCTAAAACAGAAAAATGTAGATAATAATACACAATACTGTATTGTGAATATTGAATGGAACTCTATACAGCTGCTTCAGTGAGATGTTGTGCTTTTTAAGGATGTGGGAGAGTGTAGATATGCTGACAGTGTTGATGCCAGCGAAGGTTATTTCATCTGCGATGATCTGCTCTCTCAAATCACGAAGCCGGATTTCGTACCTACAGTAATACCGCAATGTATTGTACTGTGCGTTTGAACAATGTGCAATACTTAATTTTTTTGGTACAGTTTAGTGTGGAAACTTCAATACATACCTGTTTTCCAGTCTGAACGTTCTAATGATTGAGGCTACTGAGTAAAGACTCAGGTTTGGATGGACTCTTTGCGCAGCCTCCCTCATTGTAAGGCCATGATTTATAACATGGTCCACCAAAGTGGCCCTCATGTCATCAGATATTTGTCTCCTTCTGTTGCCTGCTCCTCTTCTTCGTCCTCTTCCTCGTCCTGCTGCTGCTCTTCCTCTCCCTCTTCCTCTTTCTGCCTCCATATTTACAAAGTGGCACAAAGGAGCTGAACTCACATCAGGTGTATTTGTGCTCTGGCTGAGACTGATTGCTCTACAATTAGATTTCAAATGTTTTCATGTGTGTGAGTCTGTGTGCTATTCCACTTTTTGTTGTGTTTTGTATTTTAAATAGATGTGTTTTCCCAACGATTGCATGAGTCTTCCTTTTGAACAATGTGTCTTATGTATAAAACAGTGTGTCGTGTTTTGCAAGAAGTGTGTTGGAGAATTTCAAACTCAGCGCAAAGCATATATTGTGTTTGCAGGGTTGGTGCTTTTGTTTAGTGCATGGTCACCAAAGTTAGAGGTTGTCATGCTTTGGGCATAGCAACCACTTTTAGTGTTTAAGCATTAGGCAAAAACTTTAACTGGAATTTAGTAACTTTATGTTCATAAATGTTTTCACGTTCATCAGTGGAATATTTGCCCATCATTTTGACCAATGTCAGTTAATTTAATCATGCATGTAATCTTCAGATCGCACACTGCTGGGAAATGTGAGTATGAAGTGTTTCCACAGATTGAAGACACACCTACAGGGATACATCACTATGAAGACATTACAAAGTCCAATTCTGTGGAACTGAGACTGTTTTTATTTCTGTGTTTTGATTAGTTGTTGATTAACAACTACATCAGATAACCTCTGATTTTATATTTTTGACAGCGGGCTCAGATTCGATAAACAGATTAGGTCTGTTGTCAGCACAAGTTTTTTTCAGCTGCGTCTCCCGGCCAAAGAGAAGCGTTTTTTTTAAGTCGGCAGGACCCGGAGAAGGCGATCCACGCTTTCATCAGTTCAAGACAGGACTATTGCAATGCACTTTATGTCGGCCTCAGCCAGTCTTTAATTTCGCGTCTCCAACTTGTCCAGAACGCTGCTGCACGATTTTTAACAGGCACGTCCAGGCGTGAACACATTACCCCTGTGCCGTCGTCACTCCACTGGCTTCCAGTTCGTTTTAGAATTGATTTTAAACTTTTATTGTTTGCTTTTTATGCCATTAATGGCCTGGCTCCCTCCTACCTGTCAGAGATTTTAACTGTCCGTGATCATGGCAGGGCCCTCCGTTCTTCCGGCCAGCTCCTGTTAGAGGTCCCAAGGTCAAGACTTAAACAGTGGGGCGATCGTTCTTTTGCTGTCACAGCTCCCAGGCTGTGGAACAGACTGCCCCCTGACATTCGCACCACTACTGACCTCAGCCTTTTTAAATCAAATCTGAAGACACACTTTTTTAAATTGGCATTTAACTCTGACTAGGGTAGTCCTGCTTTTAGGTGTACTTATTTTGCCTGTTTTTTATTTTATGCACTTTTAGAGGGCCTTTAACACCCTGCAGCACTAGTAGCACTTTCTTGTGTTTTCTTGCAGCACTGTAGCACTTTCTTGTGTTTTTATGTACTATTTTATTGCTTTGATGTAAAGCACTTTGGGTACCGTCCGGATATTGTAAAGGGCTATACAAATAAAATTTGATCGATTGATTGATTATATCTATTGAGAACATAGATAACTGAAAGATCTTTACTCATGCCAGGACGTCCTTATTTAGGTGGTTATCATTATGGAAAAAACTATTTGACAGCTATGACACGATATAAAACAAATTACTAAAATATTAACCCTCCTGTTGAAATCAGGTCAATTTGACCTGTTTTCAAGAGTTGATATATCAGAACTTTTGGTTTTCTTCCATATTATTGCCTGAAGATGACATGGATGGTTCCTTGCTATGCTCTTTGCAAGAAAAATTAATTATGACTATTTTATTTATTTCATTTATGTGTGTTTTATTAAAATGTATAGCATTTGTGGTCTTCTTGGTTCAATTTGATCCGGCCACATTAAGTCATGCAATGGGTCACACTATTGAGCTTTCCAGCACAATGAACACACACACACACACACACACACACAGTTGTGGACTGGGACAAAAAATCAACCCTGGCATTTTTGGCTTAGACCGGCCCCTCATAATTATCGGAGCACAACCGGAAAAAAAAACATGACTTTTTGCCTTTGAGCTCACAGTTTTTCTCGATTGTTTACACACATTTTCTGAAAGCATGCCTCATGCTCTCAGAACTCTACACACAAATCAAAAATCACACACACACAACGGGCAAAACCCCTCAATTCTCCTGCAAAATGAAACTTTACATTCAAAACAATGTTATTTCTTCTCAAAATGGTATTTTGTTTTCAAATGACACACACAAACCATCAAATGAATAGACATTTATAAGAACCAGTTGAACACTGATGTGCTCAGTGTAAAACACTATGATGAATGAAAACACTTCTTCTTCATTCATCATAATGACTTAGGCCTTTTTTGTTCAGTTACACTTACTACAGTCAGTACATACATAAGTGTGATGTAAAATATTTGAGAATACTGTTTTTATACTCAGAACACACAAATACACGGTAACAGATATATTTCATTTTCCCCTCAAACACAATGTACACAGTGTACATCCCAACCAACACAAAGTGCGTATACAACAATATACGGTCTACCTACAAAACAACAGAAGAGCCACAGCAGCTCATCCACATCACAAGCAATGTTTTCTCTGGCAGAGCAGCAAGAGAAACATCACCTAGCATGGTGAATCCAGCCATGAAAAGCACCAACTGCTATATATCCACATGCGTCTTCCATAGCTTGGAGAAGGGGTATACACATTTGTGGATTTCGGTCATACACTTTCCATCTCCAGGCAGAAAAAAAATCCTCAATAGGATTGAGGAATGGAGAATATGGAGGGAGATAAACAACTATAAAGCGTGGGTGGGGGGGTGAACCAGTTACGAACCAGAGCAGCCCAGTGGAAACTTACTTTGTCCCAAATGACAACGTACCTGAGCTGATCTGGTGGAATGAGTGTGTTGTGTCGGGTGTCCAGGTGTTTGCCCATTTGGTGAGTCAGTGTGCATAGTAGGGTAGTCAGTGTGTACAATTAACTTTAGACTTAACAATCCCATTTCAAAACTGTTTTTAGCATCAAAATATTAAACACATGCACCTTTGAATTACTCTTTCCTAGCAGCAGCAGCAACAACACACAGATGTGCTTCATGCAAAACAGCTGGATTCAGTACTTTGGATGGTTTTTGACTTTAAAAGTCTCAGATAGATTTTTTTTATTTTTTTGTGTGAAAGATTGATCCACTACAGTTGATCTAGACACATGAAAACAAAATGGAGACACTTCAGAATTTTTTTTTTTTGTCTTTCAGGTTTTTGCAGATGTAAAAAACAAACAAAGACATGGTACAACTAGAATGTTCTACAGAACATAGTGTTGTCAGGGAATGATTGGAAGTTTGAACAATGTGCAATACTTAATTTCTTTGGTACAGTTTAGTGTGGAAACTTCAATACATACCTGTTTTCCAGTCTGAACGTTCTAATGATTGAGGCTACTGAGTAAAGACTCAGGTTTGGATGGACTCTTTGCGCAGCCTCCCTCATTGTAAGGCCATGATTTATAACATGGTCCACCAAAGTGGCCCTCATGTCATCAGATATTTGTCTCCTTCTGTTGCCTGCTCCTCTTCTTCGTCCTCTTCCTCGTCCTGCTGCTGCTCTTCCTCTCCCTCTTCCTCTTTCTGCCTCCATGTTTCCAAAGTGGCACAAAGGAGCTGAGCTCACATCAGGTGTATTTGTGCTCTGGCTGAGACTGATTGCTCTACAATTAGATTTTAAATGTGTTCATGTGTGTGAGTCTGTGTGCTTTTCCAATTTTAGTTGTGTTTTGTATTTTTAAATAAATGTGTTTTCTCAATGATTGCATGAGATTTCCTTTTTGAACAATGTTTCTTATGTATAAAACAGTGTGTAGCGTTTTGCAAGAAGTGCGTTGGAGAATTTCAAACTCAGTGCAAAGCATATATTGTGTTTGCAGGGTTGGTGCTTTTGTTTAGTGCATGGTCACCAAAGTTAGAGGTTGTCATGCTTTGGGCATAGCAACCACTTTTAGTGTTTAAGCATTAGACAAAAACTTTAACTGGAATTTAGTAACTTTATGTTCATAAATGTTTTCACGTTCATCGGTGGAATATTTGCCCATCATTTTGACCAATGTCAGTTGATTTAATCATGCATGTAATCTTCAGATGATAAAGTGGTCATCTTTAATCGCACACTGCTGGGAAATGTGAGTATAAAGTGTTTCCACAGAAATGAAGACACACCTACAGGGATACATCACTATGAAGACATTACAAAGTCCAATTCTGTGGAACTGAGACTGTTTTTATTTCTGTGTTTTGATTAGTTGTTGATTAACAACTAAATCAGGTAACCTCTGATTTTATATGTATTGAGAAAATAGATAACTGAAAGATCTTTACTCATGCCAGGACGTCCTTATTTAGGTGGTTATCATTATGGAAAAACTATTTGACAGCAATGACACGATATAAAACAAATTACTAAAATATTAACCCTCCTGTAGTCTTCAGGTCGATTTAACCTGTTTTTAAGAGTTACAGATTTTCTCGATTGTTTACACATATTTTCTGAAAGCATGCCTCATGCTCTCAGACCTCTACATGAAATGAAGACTTTACGTTCAAAACAATGTTATTTCTTCTCAAAATGGTGTTTTGTTTTCAAATGACACACAAACCATCAAATGAATAGACATTTATAAGAACCCGTTGAACACTGATGTGCTCAGTGTAAAACACTATGATGAATGGAAAACACTTCTTCTTCATTCATGATAATGACTTTGGCCTTTTTTGTTCAGTTACACTTTATACAGTCAGTACATACATAAGTGTGATGTAAAATATTTGAGAATATTGTTTTTATACTCAGAACACTCAAATACACGGTAACAGATATATTTTATTTTTCCCTCAAAAACAATGTACACAGTGTTCATCCCAACCAACACAAAGTGCATATACAACAATATACAGTCTACATACAAAACAACAGAATAATTTACTGTACACAGTTACAGTAAAAAACAACTCTGTTTCGGTCTGGCCACAGCACCTCATCCACATCACAAGCAATGTTTTCCCTGGGCAAGCAGCAGGAGAAACATCACCTAGCATGGTGAATCCAGCCATGAAAAGCACCAACTGCTATATATCCACATGCATCTTCCATAGCTTGGAGAAGGGGTATACACATTTGTGGATTTCGGTCATAAACTTTCCATCTCCAGGCAGAAAAACAATTCTCAATAGGATTGAGGAATGGAGAATATGGAGGGAGATAAAGCGTGGTTGGGCAGTGAACCAGTTACGAACCAGAGCAGCCCAGTGGAAACTTACGTTGTCCCAAATGACAACGTACCTGAGCTGCTCTGGTGGAATGAGTGTGTTGTGTAGGGTGTCCAAGTGTTTGCCCATGTGATGAGTCAGTGTGCATAGTAGGGTAATTAACTTTAAAATTTTGAATGACAGAGTGTTCTGTGTGAAAACAAGGGATTTTCTTCATGAAAATTGTGCCAAATGCAGAGAATTGTGTGTAGTGTTTTGAAAAAAGTGTGTTTTAGAACTGCAATTTGAGTGTAAAGCAGGAATTGTGCTTCTAGTTCAGCAGAATTGGTTCAGGGGGTTGGTGCATGAGTTACATGTTGTGGTCATTGTGTCTCAAGTACCAATTTTTGTGTGTAAACAATTTGAGAAAAACTGTAATAAAGAGTCGAACTAGACGGTTCAGTTTGACCCGGGAGGACAACAGGTGTTACCACTGCTGCCATTTAAAACATGTAAATGGTTTCAGAACAATATCTGACTAAACTTTGTACATACCAGTCTGTGCATCAACGCATCAACATATCGAAGAAGTAGAAAAAGTGTTCAGTGAACTGAAAGAAGTAAGTTTATGTACATGTTTTCATGTTCATCGGTGGAATATTTGCCCATCATTTTTACCGATGTCAATACATTTAATCATACATGTGATCTTCAGAAGATAAATTGCTTATCTTCAATCACACGCTGTTGGGAAATATGAGTATAAAGTGTTTCCACAGAAATGAACAGACACACCTACAGGGATACATCACTATGAAGACATTACAAAGTCCAATTCTGTGGAACTGAGACTGTTTTTATTTCTGTGTTTTGATTAGTTGTTGATTAACAACTACATCAGGTAACCTCTGATTTTATATGTATTGAGAACATAGATAACTGAAAGATCTTTACTCATGCCAGGACGTCCTTATTTAGGTGGTTATCATTATGGAAAAACTATTTGACAGCTATGACACGATATAAAACAAATTACTAAAATATGAACCCTCTTGTTGTCTTCAGGTCGATTTAACCTGTTTTTAAGAGTTACAGTTTTTGTCGATTGTTTACACATATTTTCTGAAAGCATGCCTCGTGCTCTCAGACCTCTACATGAAATGAAGACTTTACGTTCAAAACAATGTTATTTCTTCTCAAAATGGTGTTTTGTTTTCAAATGACACACAAACCATCAAATGAATAGACATTACAGTTTTTATTGATTGCTTTGACCTGTTTAAACAAACTGGGATCCACTCGGTTTTCATCATGACTGTCTCAGCAGAGAACAAGACACCTCTTGCAAATGTGTTAACCCTTTCTCATTGAATTGACACATTTTCCCCACCCTTTTGCAGAACAGTTAACACGGATGTCATTCAAGCAGTCCAAACTCCATTGTTTAAGCTATGGTAACCAAACAGAAACCATCTGTTCCTAACTATTAGAAACTACCTACATCAGTATGAAATCACTAAAGCACCTGTTTGACACTCCTAAACACAAATCTTCAATGAGCAATCAGTCTGCAGGCCTTAGAAAGTGCAGCGGCTGTGTTGTTCTTTGCGAACATTGATTGAAGAGGTCTAAGGCAGATGAGAGTGAGAAATAGGTGCAGAGGAATGTCAAGGTTGGATGGCATGCAAGAAGATTTTTTCCCTTGGTTCATTGCAAGAGAGGATAATGAATGTGATGTGGATGAGGCCATGTGGCCCCATCGTCAAGACAGAAGAGCCTGAGTATCAATAGTGGCTATTTCTTATACTCGACAGTAACAGATTGTTATACTTTACTGTAATATTTTATGTCTTTAACTTCTTTTCTATGTTTTAAAACAGGTCAGTTGTTCAGGAAAATGCTTGCTGTGAAGCTGCAGAAATGTTTTGTGAACTATGAGACTACCAGCTTTCTTATTTTCTTATACTGTAATAGATTCTATTTTGGTTTCCATGTATTTTGTGTAATATTTACAGTATTTCAGTTTTCAGCCACAGTTCGAAAAAAAGAATCAATGGAATCAAAAAAAGCATCAAAGCATTTCTGATTCTGGATTCAATACTTTGCAAGACGGCAAATTTGACAACAAATGGCATGAAAGCTACGTAGAGTAATAGGCCACAATGACAAGCAATGGTGCACCGATTCGCACTGAGTGCTGTATTTTGTATTTTGTTGTCCACTGTGTAATGGTTGATTGGAAGCGCTCATACACTTGTTTGCAAGTTGTGTTGTTTGAAGGCAAAATTAGCTTTTGTTGCATATTTTAAATGTTTTGGCACGGTTAGAGCCTTTTGCAAACAAAATGAGTCATTTTGACCATGAGTGCCGCTGTTTCAGCCTGTGTGTTAACTGTTTTGAAAATGTGGAGTTTGAGTTGACTGCTGCATCAAAGCAATCAATAAAAACTGTAATAGAACCAGTTGAACACTGATGTGCTCAGTGTAAAACACTATGATGAATGGAAAACACTTCTTCTTCATTCATGATAATGACTTTGGCCTTTTTTGTTCAGTTACACTTACTTCAGTCAGTACATGCATAAGTGTGATGTAAAATATTTGAGAATATTGTTTTTATACTCAGAACACTCAAATACACGGTAACAGATATATTTTATTTTTCCCTCAAAAACAATGTACACAGTGTTCATCCCAACCAACACAAAGTGCATATACAACAATATACAGTCTACATACAAAACAACAGAATAATTTACTGTACACAGTTACAGTAAAAAACAACTCTGTTTCGGTCTGGCCACAGCACCTCATCCACATCACAAGCAATGTTTTCCCTGGGCAAGCAGCAGGAGAAACATCACCTAGCATGGTGAATCCAGCCATGAAAAGCACCAACTGCTATATATCCACATGCATCTTCCATAGCTTGGAGAAGGGGTATACACATTTGTGGATTTCGGTCATAAACTTTCCATCTCCAGGCAGAAAAACAATTCTCAATAGGATTGAGGAATGGAGAATATGGAGGGAGATAAAGCGTGGTTGGGCAGTGAACCAGTTACGAACCAGAGCAGCCCAGTGGAAACTTACGTTGTCCCAAATGACAACGTACCTGAGCTGCTCTGGTGGAATGAGTGTGTTGTGTAGGGTGTCCAAGTGTTTGCCCATGTGATGAGTCAGTGTGCATAGTAGGGTAATTAACTTTAAAATTTTGAATGACAGAGTGTTCTGTGTGAAAACAAGGGATTTTCTTCATGAAAATTGTGCCAAATGCAGAGAATTGTGTGTAGTGTTTTGAAAAAAGTGTGTTTTAGAACTGCAATTTGAGTGTAAAGCAGGAATTGTGCTTCTAGTTTAGCAGAATTGGTTCAGGGGGTTGGTGCATGAGTTACATGTTGTGGTCATTGTGTCTCAAGTACCAATTTTTGTGTGTAAACAATTTGAGAAAAACTGTAATAAAGAGTCGAACTAGACGGTTCAGTTTGACCCGGGAGGACAACAGGTGTTACCACTGCTGCCATTTAAAACATGTAAATGGTTTCAGAACAATATCTGACTAAACTTTGTACATACCAGTCTGTGCATCAACATATCGAAGAAGTAGAAAAAGTGTTCAGTGAACTGAAAGAAGTAAGTTTATGTACATGTTTTCATGTTCATCAGTGGAATATTTGCCCATCATTTTTACCGATGTCAATATATTTAATCATACATGTGATCTTCAGAAGATAAATTGCTTATCTTCAATCACACGCTGTTGGGAAATATGAGTATAAAGTGTTTCCACAGAAATGAACAGACACACCTACAGGCATACATCACTATGAAGACATTACAAAGTCCAAGGTCAATTCTGTGGAACTGATAGTGTTGTGGGCGGGCCTATCAGGCCTGTCTCTGGAAGTCTGGACCAATCACCACCTGACATTTCATGTTGACAAGCCCTGCAGCCGAGGTTATCAAATGGTGTCTCTTTGTGTGCATGTTCCTCAAGTACTTTTCTAAACATCGCGTGCTTGATGGTGTTATTATTGTTTCTTCATGAATATTAAAAGCTCAGCAACCTCGTTTACTTTTTTAGTAACAGATTTATTCTCCCAGAAAAGCTAATATTCCTCTGCATGACCTCATCATGACCTCATTATGACCTCATCAGGACCTCCTCTTTCTGCAAGCTTGTGTCTCTGCACAGCACCACTCATAGGTTTTACTTTACACCCTAATGAACCGTGCTGTCACCGTTTGTGTTCCCCCTCTACACCTCTGACTTCTGCTTCAACTCAGGAGCATGTATACCTGCAGACGCCCTCAGGTGACTCCTCCATTGTTGGCTGCATCACAAGAAGGAGGAGGAGAACAGAGACCTTGTTGTGGACTTAGTAGGTCGGTGTGACAGGAACCACCCACAGCTCCACATCGGGGGAAACCAAGGAGCTGCTGGTGGACGAGTGAGCCTCCACACACCTGCTGTAATAAATGAGGAGGTGGTACTGAACCCAGTAGCTCCCGACCCACTTTAGACTCATCATACACCACTTATAGTTAATCACAGATGTTGTGCCTTCACTTTCATCGTCATTGTGCTGTTATGGTTTCTGTGTCAGCACTCAAAGTTTACAGGTTTCATTAGTTGCATTTTTAAACATCATATACTGGCTGTCAGAGCCGTGTTGTAGTGTTTTCACTGAAACAGCTGTGTTAATGCTGTCTGCCTCTGCCCAGTTCACTGTCAGACTGTTAAGAGATGTTGATGTTATACTGCGTCTGTCTTTCCTGTTATCAGGCTGCAGTGTCACCGACTGTGGGCCGTAAAGAAGCAACAAAATGGCGGCAGAGTCGATACGTTCAGTACAGTTGGCTACACGCCGTCTGGACAATAGAACCAACATGTGCAACGAGTCACAAAGAAGTTTTAATGTCATTTTTGGTATCTTTACCACGTTACTGTTCTCAGTAGATAACACAGTTTATTGGCAGTGTGAATGACAGTAAATTGTTTTAGGCTGTCACCTCGGCCTCTCTCTGTGTTGTCTGTTGAGCCAGTAAATGACTGTGGACTGCCATCTAGTGGCCAGTCTCTGTGAGGGTAACAAGGTGTAAAAGGGAGGAGACTATGAGTCCTGTAAGCTCACCTGTGTGTATGCTCACCTGTGTGTATGCTCACCTGTGTGCATCTCCATCACCTTCTCCTTTGTCTCCGCTGGGTTGGCGCAGCGTCTGTGCTGCAGAGTCTCTCCTTGTTTAGATTATTTGTGGTTCTCCGAGTAATTTGGCTTTTGAACCATATAAAGTAATCATGTACCCTCTTTATGTTGATTAGGTTGCTGCGGTCTGTTTTAAGTTTGTTTTATTGTTATTAGGAGGCAGATGGTTCTCCAGACGGCACCTTCAACATAACTAACAATTAGCTCCCTTGGTAAAGTGGAACGAGGTCGGTGGAACTCAAATTTTGGCCGATTACTTTTGTCCTTGGGGTGTCTGGATTTATTTTATCTTGAGGGATGCTGCCAACACTATTTTGATGTGGTTGATTGAGTTAACAATGATTGTTAACGCTTTCCAATAAATGTATCTTTTATTTTTCTACTGAATGAGTTTTTGGAAATTGTAAATGAAATGTTCATGTATTTAATCTAATCTTTTTTTTTTCTTTCTGTATTTCCTTTCCATAGTTTTCACGGTGCTACAACCGGCAATAAAATTTAAGCACCCGTTTGAATCTCTCCGCCTCATTGGTTGACACCAAGGGTCCGCTACAGGCAGTAATCTTGTAATGTAATGAGTTACTTTTAAAAGTAAAAGTACCCAACACTGGTGCTTATGTAGCAGCTTTAATGTGGTTGCTTTTAAACTGAAGGACAAACTCAGACCAGGAACCAGAGTAGTGAGGGACACAGTCAGTCACACACACACACACACACACACACACACACACACACACACACACACACACACACACACACACAGGCTGTCAGGCGCTCTCTCAGTCTCCAGCACAAAAGCTTCCCGAGATATTTCCATAATATACATAAAAAATACTTCTATAAATACAATGTACACACCACAATAATGTGTGCCCTTATAGAGATAACAACAAATGTATTTGAAACTTAAATAACAAATAGAAACAGAAATATTGAGTAGAAGTTAAAAAAAAATCACATTCTCACAAAGTGCCTAACAATCCAGTTTAGATTAAAAAATAGGAATAGTTTCTTCTTGAGAAAATAAATTGTACCTTTAATATCTGGCTTATTTTCACTTTGTTAAACTCTGCAGTCCTTTACAAAAGTACATAACAGAATTCAGATGAACAGTTTTATACCATAACACACCTGTAGGAGCAGTGAGGGACACGGTCAGTCACAGGCTGTCAGCCGCTCTCTCTCTCCTGCAGAGGGTCATTAAATATGCAAATGAGGGCAAAATCTCCGTCGGATTTAACTAATTAAACGGCGGTTTTCACCAAAATTAACGTAAACATTCAGCAGTGTGTTAGCGATGATATTGTTACGTTTATATTCAGTTTAAGACCAAAATAATTATGCCAACTTAACCAGCAGACAGAGAGCATCACAACCATCTTACCAGCACAGAAGCTTCCCAGGTGTTGCCGGCAGGTAGAGCTACGTCACTATAGCATTGTTGTGTACCGTTAATTAAAGTCCCCCCGCTACAACAGGTGACACGGAACCATAAAAAAAGAAAAACTGACATCGAGTTAACACTGGTTTTACAGAAATGTGGACATTGTGGCGGAGAATATTACACACAGGTTTTCAGATTGTTCACAAATATAAACAATTAGAAATAACATAGATGATAATATGTGCAGCAGACTGACACAGCTACACTTACACTGTATGTTTATATCGCTGCATTTATAGTGCAGACAAAGAGTTATTGTACCTGAATAAATCTAAATGTGATTAATTAGTAGAGGTTAAATAATTAGAAAAATATCCAATTCATTGAATTTAGAAACAACTATACAATTTAATACCTAAAGTCAGTATACACACTTGCTTAAATTTGAAGCAACACAATATAGTAAAATATCTAATTCTGGATGAACAGAACTCTGAGTGTGCATTACTCTGTCTGTGTTACCAGAACATGAAGGTAAGTATCTAGTGAGAATCAGTGCTAACATTAGCAAGCTGGGCTAACTAGCTTCCACTTTCTTGTTGAATGACGTCAACATTTAGCAGCTGATAACAGCAGCCTTCATCTAAAAACACATGTGGAGGCTCAACAATGATTACAATCCTCTGAGCTCATGAGACACTGTGAGTAAGAAAAGTGACATGATGTCCTCTGAACACTTGTGTACTTTATTGTAGTAGTTATATTTTAAAATGTGCTTTTATATTATAGATGATGAAGCTTCTAACCTCACAACAGCCGGATGGGTCGTCTAAATGTTAAAGGATGTCAACATGTAGCAGCTGACGGCAGCAGCCTTCATGCTGAAATCAATTCAGCAGATATTTCTTTACTCTGTGTCAACAAAGATAAAAGCTGTATAATGTCCTCTGATGATTTATGTTCCATCATCATTCTATGAACTGAAACATGTGAATGTCTCAAATGATGAAGCCTTTTATAACCTTTGGTACCGTCAACTTTAGGACACACAGTAAATGAAACATCACACGATGGTAGACTCGGGTCATTTTATTGAAAAGCGTCTTCTGCTCATGAAGAGAGTGAACATGTCCAACAGGTGTTTACATTTCACATGAATCTGACATCCATTCAGCTCCATAACAATCTACAGTGAGCTCACAATCAAACTAACTGGTGTCCAACAGTGAAGCTTCTCCTCCCAACAGACAACAGAAAGTCACTGATTGAACCTGAGATCAGATCAAAGGTACAAACTGCAGGAAACAAAATGATTCTGCTTGTTTTCTGATGATAATGTTGTTAATTACTGATTACTGAAGCAATTAAAGAAACATAACAAATGCTGAATCAAACAATATGCACTCAGCAACATAAACATAATCAATTCATCTTTTTTAACATGTGCTGCAAGTTTCTATTCAAACATAATAAAGTTGACATCATGTATTGATTTAAGCTCTTGTCTATACGTATCAGGAATTATAATAGAAAGCAGCGAGCAGTTAAAGTTTAAACTGGCAGTGCAGAGAATCAACATGTGCCACTACAGACACAATGACATACGCAGGAACTTTACTGACATCAGGTGTCCTGCTCCCTCTGGGCTTTAATGCATTTTATCAATTTGTGAAGCGTGCTCAAGTTAAAATGGGGTGTTGGGTTGTTCTCTCAGTGTGAACCCATACATCACTATAACATCCACACCAATTCTGTGGAACTGGGACTGTTGTGTGTTTAAAAAGGTAAACAAAAGATGTTTCCTGATGTTAAACTCAAAAACAAGTAGTGTAAAAATACATCCTACCAAACAGTTTCTCCAGAGGCCAAGACAGATTCATACAAATCATCCTTTTAGAAGGTTTTCAGGTTCTCTTACAGGACTGGGTCTCCTCCAGAATTCATGGCTGTTATCAGACAATCAATCCTCCGTCACTGTGTGTATTCTGATACACATGCAGATTTAAAATGTATTCAGAAAGAAAAGAAACATGAGAACCACGTGTTCTCATGAGAAATCAGCAGAACCGCAGGATGTTTGGTGGGTTCCTGCAACATTTCTTAACAAACTCACATGTGACGACTCCGGCTCGGCCCGACACTGCCGGGCCTCACAGATATCCTCCTGATCTCACTAATCTGAGCTGCCGGGGATTCAGATGTTCAAAAACTCTTCAAAACATTTTCACCCTTTAATTTACAGATTAATTAAATATGGACTTCCTACTTCAACACTTTCAACAACAACAACACGTCACTTTCCAGATCCAGAAGGACCAAACAACTTCAACCACTAGTCAGTGGGGATGATATTCATCATTATCTGCCCGCAGAGCTGCTCTTGGTTCTGTTTCATTCTCAACTCTGAGACGAGACCACATTAAAAGTCTCTGATATTGTGAAGTAAACCTGTGAATAATCAGAGAGGTTTGAGCACTCAGAGGGTCAATTAAAGTGTCAGAGGTCAAACTGTTATTCTGAGCAAAGAGGGTTTATTTCAGCATCAAATCACGGCTGAACTCAGGCGTCCATTAGCTCAGTTGTTATAGCTCGCGTCCCGTGTACAGAGACTCTGTCCTCGCTGAACCGGCACCAGGGTTCCAGTTCCTGCCTGGAGCCCTTTGCTGCATGTCTGATCCTGATTCCTGCCATCTGTGAAGATGCTGATCAGTAAAAAGCAGAAGTGTTCACACAGATATTAAGAAACACCTCCTGGCATCCATCACTATAACGTCCACGCCAGTTCTGTGGAACTGGGACTGTTTGTTTTTCTGTGTTTCTAGCTGTTGATTGATGACTAAATCAGATCATCTATGATTTGTCATCGTGTATTTCAACTGGAAGAACTTTACTCATTCAAGAAAGTTTTTAAAAAATGAAACAAAAGATGTGTTCTGTTTATTACAGCGATCGTGTAGACCAGTGGTTCCCAACCTTTTTTGTCTTGTGTACCCCCTGAGCCTTTTTGTCATACCATGAGTACCCCCTCACTCATGACTGTTGATGATTCTCCAAAAGTGGTCATATGAAACGTTACACAACTGATTATTGAATGAAAATAATTTCATTTCATCTCCTTAATCTGAACATTTAATTATCCTGCATTTTCTTTTTCTTTTTTCTTTTTTTAACTCAAATTAAACATAAGGCAAGGCAAGTTTATTTGTATAGCACAATTCAGACACAAGGCAACTCAAAGTGCTTTACAGGCACACACAAATTACATTAAAAGACATAAACATTTAATTTAAAAGACATTGCATTGCATTAAAAAAAAAAAAAAAATAGCATTTTAAGACCAGTAAAAACATTAAGAAACAAACATCAAAACAAGTAGGCTAAAATAGAGAAGCTTTAAAAGAAACAAGACTGTAGAGTCAGAGTCATAATGCAGTTCAAAGACTTGAATTGCTTCAGTTAAAAGCAGTGGCAAAAAGAAATGTTTTAAGTCTTGATTTAAAAGTGGTGAGTGTTGGAGCAGACCTGCAATTTTCAGGGAGTTTGTTCCAAATATGTGGCGCATAGTAACTGAAAGCTGCTTCTCCATGTTTCCTTCTGACTCTGGGGACTGAAAGCAGACCGGTACCTGACGATCTCAGAGGTCTGGATGGTTCATAACGCTGCAGCAGATCAGAAATGTATTTTGGCCCGAAACCATTCAATGCTTTATAAACCAACAACAGGACTTTGAAATCTATTCTTTGATAGACAGGAAGCCAGTGTACAGATCTAAGAACTGGAGTGATGTGATCTACTTCTTTGGTTCTTGTTAGGACTCGAGCAGCAGCGTTCTGAATCAGCTGCAGCTGTCTGATGGAGTTTTTAGGGAGTCCTGTAAGGACACCATTACAGTAGTCGAGTCTGCTGAAGATAAATGCGTGAACAAGTTTCTTCAAATCCTGCCAAGACATAAGCCCTCTTATCCTGGATATATTCTTAAGGTGATAGTAGGCTGAATTTGTAACTGTCTTAATATGGCTGCTGAAATTCATGTCTGAGTCCATAGTCACACCAAGGTTTCTGACTTGGTCTGTAGTTTTCAACATTACAGACTGAAGTTGAGCAGAGACTTTAAGTCGCTCTTCCTTGGATCCAAAAACAATTATTTCAGTCTTATCTTTGTTTAACTGAAGAAAACTCTGACACATCCAATCATTGATTTGTTCAATGCATCTACTCAGGGTATGTATGGGATTATAGTCCCCTGGTGATATGGTTATGTAAATTTGTGTGTCATCTGCATAACTATGGTAGCAAATTTCATTGTTTTCCATTATTTGAGCTAGAGGGAGCATGTAAATGTTGAATAGTAGAGGCCCCAGAATGGAGCCCTGGGGTACTCCGCTTGTCATTTTCATCCGTTCAGATGTGTAGTCACCAATAGACACAAAGTAATCTCTCTCATTTAGATAAGATTTAAACCACTTTAGTGTTGTACCAGAGAGTCCAACCCAGTTTTCCAGTCAGTCCAGTAGTATATTATGGTCTCCTGTGTCAAATGCAGCACTGAGATCCAGTAATACTAAGACTGAGATTTTTCCACTGTCTGTGTTTGAATGAATGTCGTTGAAGACCTTAACGAGGGCCGTCTCAGTGCTGTGATGTGGTCGAATTCCTGATTGGAAAACATCAAAACAGCCATTTATTATTAAGTAATTGTTCAGCTGTTGAAAGATAGCTTTTTCAATTATTTTACTTAAAATCGGGAGGTTTGAAATGGGCCTATAGTTATTCATTACTGATGTGTCTAGAGTTCTCTTCTTCAGGAGTGGTTTAATGACTGCAGTCTTAATGGCTTGGGGGAAGACACCAAAGAGAAGAGACATGTTAACAATAATGTCTTGCAGGTTTTTGTCATTAATTGGATCAAATTGTGTCAGGGTATTAGAGTTGGGTTTAGGTGGACAAAACGACAACATACCTCCAGTACCTGGTGGCACTGACCGCTTGTCTAATGTTCTGAATTTTGGCAGTGAAGAATGATGCAAATTCATTACAGGCCCTGGTAGACAGATGTTCAGAGGCTACTGGCACAGGAGGGTTTGTTAGCCTGTTGACAGTAGCAAACAAGGAACGAGCATTATTTTTGTTCTTGGTGATAATGTCTGAGAAGAAGGACTGCCTTGACTTTTTTAATTCTAAATTAAAAATGTAAAGTCTCTCTTTATAAATGTCAAAATGAACCTGGAGATTTGTTTTTCGCCACCTGCGCTCAGATTTTCGACATTCCCTTTTTTCCATCTTGACAAGCGTGGCGTTTCTCCAAGGAGATTTTTTCTTACCAGAGACCACCTTCACTTTAGTGGGTGCAATGGCATTCATGACATTTGTAATTTTGGAATTGAAATGAAGTACAAGGTCATTGACAGAGAACCTAGAGAGGGGTGGTGTGGAAGAGAAAGCCTCAATGAATATGTCACCAGTGTTTTCAGTGATGTATCGCTTTGAGACAACCTGAGTTTGAACATTTGTGTGCACTGATATATCACTCTCAAAGAAAACACAGTAATGGTCGGAGAGAGCGACATCAGATACCAGAACCTTAGAAATGTAAAAATAAATAATATCTGAATATGGGATATTAACTAATTGTGGCACATACGTACCGTTTTATTAATGGGCTAATGAAATGACTGAGAATATTTACTTATCAACTTGGAAATAAATTAATAAATATTTCCACGTACCCCCTGTGATGTGTACCCCTGGTTGGGAACCACTGGTGTAAACTAATGTCAGTTCATTTATTCATATTCATTTCTTTATTCTGTTAGCTCTTTTAGCAGGTTCACTCAGCAAGTATCAGAACAACTGCAACTCAAGTATTCATTCAACAGAAACTCTGTGATGATGGAAATGTCTTTATTGATCAGTAGGTGGACCTTCATTTCTGTGGATAAACTTCATTCAACCAGGAATCTTTGTTTCTTTAAGGTCAGACATATTAGATTTATATATAAAACTGCCAGATTTGGTCTTCAACTGTAATCTAACACTCCTGGGAAATCTGAGTATAAAGTGTTTCCACAGAAACTAAGACACACCTGCTGGCATCCATCACTATAAAGTCCACGCCAATTCTGTGGAACTGGGACTGTTTGTTTGTCTGTGTTGAAATAGTTTTTTGGTTGATGACTAAATCAGCTTGTCATCTTCAGAAGATTAATTGGTTGCCTTTAATCTCACACTGCTGGGAAATATGAAGTATGAAGTTGTTCTAATGAAAACTGCATTTCAAGTACTAGTTAGCAGCATTTTAATGATAAACTGATTAAACAACAGACAGATCTTGCACCTGCCACAGTAAGTATATATTTAACTGAGGTCATGAAGTTTAAAACCAAAGTAAAAAATATATCTTATAATCCTATTTTATTTTATTTCTGACAGACATTATTTGCTCCTCTAAAAGATGTTTCCTGATGTTAAACTCAAAAACAAGTAGTGTATAAATACACCGTACCAAACAGTTTCTCCAGAGGCCAAGACAGATTCATACAAATCATCCTTTTATAAGGTTTCAGGTTCTCTTACAGGACTGGGTCTCCTCCAGAATTCATGGCTGTTATCAGACAATCAATCCTCCGTCACTGTGAGTATTCTGATACACATGCAGATTTACAATGTATTCATGTTCCTGTTATTGAATCAATAGATTGTAGATGGCCATGGCCTATGGCCATGAACTTTGGGTCATGACCGAAAGAATAAGATCCCGGATACAAGCGGCCGAAATGAGTTTCCTCTGCAGGGTGGCAGGGCGCTCCCTTAGAGATAGGGTGAAGAGCTCTGTCACCCGGGAGGAGCTCGGAGTAGAGCCGCTGCTCCTCCACATCGAGAGGAGCCAGCTGAGGTGGCTCGGGCATCTGTTTCGGATGCCCCCGGGACGCCTCCCTCGGGAGGTGTTCCTGGCATGTCCCGCCGGGAGGAGACCCCGAGGAAGACCCAGGACACGCTGGTGTGACTATGTCACTCAGCTGGCCTGGGAACGCCTTGGGATCCTCCCGGAAGAGCTGGAGGAAGTGTCCGGGGAGAGGGAAGTCTGGGTGTCCCTGCTCAGGCAGCTGCCCCCGCGACCCGCCCCCGGATAAGCGGATGATAATGGATGGTATTAGTTTCCTGTCCCTGAGGGGCCACCATAGCTCCTGGAGCTTCTCCAACATCTTCAGAAAATTCAATATAATCTAGAACCTCGATGCTAGATGTCACTACGTACTCCAAATATTACACACTGGAGCTTTAAGAGAGTTGATAGTTTCAAGGGACAAAAGACAAAGCAATATAAGTAAGGGATAATGTCTAGAATGGCGGTCATTATCGGGAAAATAAGTCCCAGCAGGATGAACCAGATTGGTCTGATTCTATTCTGGGATATTGGGAAATACATTAGTCGACACAAAGATGAAGAAAGCGCTGAGTTTGTTTGTCTGTTTTCAAAACTGGCAAATGTCTCTGCAGTAACTACACTGACATATAAAACAAACTAAGCAATGAAATTATAACAATTTCACACACAACTGATTGTAATATTGGTTAAAAGCATGTTTTCAAGAGCACTCAAGGGATCATCGATCACTCTGGTGTTGCTTTGTTAATCAAAGAATGAACTCTTCACATCACATGTGACAACATCAGCAACATATAAGGGTGAGTCACTCTGCAGAGTAAAACACAGTGTACGTAACCTGTTGAAGGTGTGTGTGTTTGTGTGTGTGTGTGTGTGTGTGTGTGTATGGTGTGTGTGTGTGTGTGTGTGGTGTGTGTGTGTGTGTGTGTGTATGGTGTGTGTGTGTGTGTGTGTGTGTGTGGGTGTGTGTGTGTGTGTGTGTGGTGTGTGTGTGTGTATGGTGTGTGTGTGTGTCTGTGCGTGTGGTGTGTGTGTGTGTGTGTGTGTGTGTATGGTGTGTGTGTGTGTGTATGGTGTGTGTGTGTGTGTGTGTGTGTGTGTGGTGCGTGCGTGCGTGCGTGCGTGCATGTGCGTGTGCTCATGCTTCAGAGAGTTTCTGGAAGTTTCCCCTCGAGAACATTGAATAGAACCACCTTTCTCTTATCAGCAGGGCTGAACGTTCTCATTTTCAATGATGTACCATAAATATGTAATACATATGTAATATGAATAACTGTAATTGTTCATTTCTTGGTTCATGATGTCAGCGAGCTGCAGTGTCATTAGTGTAATATTAAAATCTTCTTCATAATTATTCCTTTCATGTACGTTTTTCAACCTGCATGCTTTCAGCCACAACAACCATTCAAATATCACATCAGTCAGAAATGGTGTTTTTTTGTACCGACTGTAATTCTTGAATATTAAGCTTTTGTCAACACATTCTGGTCATGGAGTAGCTCAAGAGTTTAGTGGGTTTAAAGTACAATTTACATAAATTTAACTTGGCAGGTATGATGGAGAAATAAAACTAGGTAAAGCATTCATTCTGAATAGATTTATTTTTCAGTTAAATAGTATGTAATAAAAGCTGGCAGTAAATACATTCATATGTTTGATTGGCAGAAAATGTACAAATTGCCAAAAAAATGAGAAAACAAATAAATTAATAAATACACAACTGTTGTGTTGGAATAAAGACGGGATGCTCTGAGATCAGCGTTACACTTTCTTTACTGAACAACTACTAAGTGACCCTGAAGCTCTATAAGCCGCTCCGTGGCAACCTCTCCACATTTATCAACAAAATACACAAAACGAGGGTTACAAGGATACAAAGTTTGTTGCAGCGTCACTGTTATAATATGAATGATCACTTTTTATTTGAGGCTGTTTTATTGTTTTGACAATGATAAAACACATACTGAGGTTCAGTTAAGGTCTGTCAGAAGTGAGAGAAGGCAGCACACTAAGTTAGTTATCTCTTTATTTCTTTAAAGAACAACATTATCACCTGACTACAGGTCTCAGTCCTGAAGGCAGTTACATGAATAATAATACGTCAAGGTGTGTCATGGGAGGAGTCGGTGGAAGAGAGAGAGAGATCTGACAGTATATAAGTTTCCTCCCAGAATCAGAATTCATCAGACAAGCAGCTCCAGTTGGAAGTCAAGAAGACTCACACACGACTCAGCTGATCTGCACAACTTCACCAGGTGAGGACAAACTGGGCTGATGGGTGACAGAAACAGATCTGTGTTTAGACTGAACTCCAGTCTGTGTTACAGAGTGGAACATTCATGTAACGTCTCTTTACATACACTGCATGTGTCACTAACAAATGGGCTGCAGATGTCTGGGGTGCACCCAGGGATCCAGATCAGAGCTTTGCTGGGGTCTCTAAAAGTAACTCTAACCCTTACAAACGTTAGGATAATAGTGGAACAGGTGTGTTTTGTGACAGAGAGAGAAGAGAGTATATACCTTTATCAGTGGAGCAAACGGATACAACGTTTTATTACACAAATAAAGAAATATATTCATGTAAAATGTTTGCTGATTGAACAAGAAAGCCAAAATAGATAAGAATGTGTTGCAGACAGTTTATGCAGATCCTTCTAATAAACAATCTTAAAATTGAGTGTTTTTTTAGGGAGTCTGGTGACTTTCTCCACGTTTTTTTCCTCCCAAAGAAGTAGCCTACTAGTTAATGTTAACTGGATTTGTATAAATTGACATGTTTGCTGTGGATGTGTTCATTTAAGTGGTGTAAATGCTAAAATCAGTAGAAACAGTCACTGTGTTTACATGACACTCAAGAAAACTGAGTTACTGCGTTAGTCTGACTATGATCGGATTTTTAAGATGCATGTATACACCTTTGTCTGACTAAAATCGGACCGGATCGGATTTCTCATAGTCGAATTACACCACATAGATTATTCGATTGAAAGTCGCATTACTCCTGCATGTATACGTTTCCAGCGGATCGGATCGGACTTTGCGTTCTGCGCAGGCGTGAGATTTTTCCCCAGGGCCGTGAGCCGGAAGTAGACAGACGGCGACGGCGGTGGCAGCGGCAGCTTTCCTCCGAAATCACCGCAAGAAAGAGCGCCATTGTGCACCTAGTTTGTGTAATTATCATGTACACCATATACGAAGTGTACAAAGATGTAGCTTCATCTCGCTCTTCGTACGCCATCTTTCTTGAATGCTGAGGCAGCTGGTGACGTAAAGAGGTCAGCCGGAGGTGCGCCGTTAACACTAGTTGAAATGGGTACAGCGCCACCTAGCGTACCGGGGTATGACATGCTTTCGGCCAGTAATTCGATTTTCTCACTGGCATGTATACTCGGATAATTGCAGTTGTCCGATTGAGCAGCATAGTCGAACTATGGCTGTAATCTGACTAAGCTGTGCATGTAAACGCACTGAGTGTGTTTAAAGAGCTGCTGGGAGGCAGCAGGGCCGTATGCAGGATTTTAGAAATAGAGAGGTCAAAAATTTCATATTTGCTATGTTGTAGAGGGTACTAGTAATTTTGGGGCCCCTCCATGCTACGGGGCCTGGGGGCATGCCCCCTCGGAGGAAAAAAATGGCCCCTTAATTGATGACTTCTGATGAATTTTGTGAAAACTAATAAGTGTGAATGGTGAAGAGCATATCTGTTGTTCTTCTGGAATGTATTATTCCTGCTTCTGTACGTTTTTTGCCTCACTTCAGCTCCTACAAATTATGAGCTACAGAAACCATTCAACTATCAAAATGTTCGGCTTTTTAAGGACATGATTGCTTGTTTTCCTGTTCTTTTAAATTTTTGGAAATATTCTGCTTTTTCTGCAAAATATTTCCCATTCATCCTTATGGGGAATTTTTCAAATTTCATTCTGCTACTGTTTCAACATACGTTCAGCTATAAAAACCGTTCAACCAGGCCAGCTGACAGTCTTGCCTGGGCCCAGGAAGATATAATCTTAGGTGGGCCCCCCGCGCCCAGATCCCTCCTTTTCCCTTGCTCTTCCTCTGCTCTGCTTTTTCTCTGCTCTGGCTGAAAATAAATGTGTGCTCAGTCTCTGATCCATCCTGCTCAGACTCTCCGGTGGGGCAGCAGGCCCCTCCCGCTCCACTGTGACTCTCTCTCTCTCTCTCTTCTCTGCAGGGGTTCTGCAGGTTTGAACAAGTCACATTTAAGACCATTTTGAAGTAAATTTAAAACCTGCAGGAAGTATGAAAAAGTAAGGAAAAATGCCATTGCCATTCACAGAGCAGCTCAAACAATGAAGAATGGAGTGTGTGTGTGTGTGTGTGTTTCAGGGTTATCATAGTTTTAACATTTTCATTAGTTTTTATTTTAATTTAGTTTTTCAGTTTGTTTTTTTTTCATTTCAATTTCGTTTTAATTAGTTTAACAAGTGATCTAAGGAGTTTAAGTTTTGTTTTTATCTAGGAATTTAATTTTAGTTAACTCTTACAACCCTCGCAAACACACACACACACACACACACACACAGTGTTCAAAATCTGGTCGAGCAGAACTGGATGAAATTGGACCAGGAACTGGTGACAAAGGCGTACAGAAGTGTGTGATTACGTGACTTCGTTGGAGACTTTTAGAAGCTAACTGGTGTTTTTCTGATTTTGAGAGTGACACCTGCCCTTTCACACTGAGTGTTCCCAATCTGAGGGTCCTCTGGCAGATTCCGCTGTCGAAGTCTTTCCAGAAATGGCAAAGTGTACGTTGATAAATTCTGACCGCGCTGATAGTAAAATGCTACTTACGTTCCAGGATACTTCAGACAGAAGAACACACAGAGCTGAGTGTGAATCTCACCAACACATTTCCTCAAAACAAAAAAGGCGATGATGGAGGTGGCAAATGAACGTACATATTTAAGACCTAACTAAATGTAATTTGAGACCTATATGCAAAATATGGACGTATTTAAGAATTTTTAAGCCCTAAAATTGAGATTGTCAAATGTAAGACTTTTTAAGACTCCGTGGAAACCCCGTCTCTCTCACTGGAAGCCTGACTCTGTCCCTCCCACATCACTCTCTCTGTCACCTGACTGCAGCTGGATCTCTCTCCTCTCTGTCTTATCGTCTCTGACAGAGCTACCAAACTCTGTTTCTCTGTTTCTTTCAAGCACAATTAGTAAGAAAACAAAAAAAAAGCTTTCATGTAACTCAAATATATGATATTTTTTCCACAAATAGGCCTATCTAATTTTTTATTTTTTATTTTTCCACAATTTAATGAGGGCTTTTCAGCTTTTGAACAATTCAGCTTTTTCTGCAAATTCTTGACCATTCATTGTTATAGTGCTATGCATTTCAGGCAGTACATTCCACAGATTTCTGAAATCACTTCAGAATCACACTGTATTTTTGCAGGAAATGCAATTTTTCTAGTTTATAAATTGAGATAAATATATTTCAAACACTGTAGCATATTATAATGCAGGCTATTAGGCCTAAAGACAACTTACACAGGTTATTATGTTCAACTCATTTATAGAATAGCAAAGTCGTCTATATAGGCCAGACTGAACCATATAGAAATGAAATATAAAGGCCATCATGATAATTTGACAATTGACCTTTATAATTACACCTCTCTTTCTCTCAGTCAGTACAAAAGTTCAAATTTACCTAATGTGGTTTTTTAATTTTCATCATGACAATGTTTTTTTACACCACTCGTTGTCACAGTCAGTAAATGTGTGTTTGTTTGTGTAACTTTATGACCATATCTGTTTAACTGATGCTGTATAGACACTGGTCTTCTTCAAACTGAATTAATAAGTACGTCTCTGCCTGTCCTCTGGCACACACACTGACCTGACATCAGCTGGACTGACTGATTAAAATATACATTTACGAAAACATTTGTTCTCTATCATATTGAGACTATCTCTCCACCCCTTACATATTCCATATGTATGGGGAATCGACCTACCAGGTCGTGTAACGTGGATACTCTTTAAGACACACCGGTTGTACTGGCCACGCCCTTGATTAGCTCAGTATAAAACACCTGTGATGGCCTGGGAAAAGTGCTTTTTTGATCGCCACATGGACGTGCGTGAAACAAAGACATAGACTTTAGGAAGAATACAACTGTAGCCGCTTACCTGTCGTTGAAATCGCAGTTAAGTAGTGGGAGAATTGTCGCGAGGCTTTCTCCCCGGTGGTTGTATTCCAGGTATCCATTCTGGGGTGATTGGTCCCCACAAGTAAAAGAAAAAGAAAAGAAAAGAAACAAAGAAGAGGCGATTCCCCATACGGCGTATTGCACACAGTGGTGTGCTAACGCGATCCAGGGAGATTGGGCTACAGCTGGTGCTGACCTGTCTGTTCCCCCAGTGAAAAACTTGTCTCACATACTCCCCCATATGGCGTATTACACACGTTGGGTGTTAATGCGACCGAGGAGAGCAGGGCTATAGCCGGCGATCGGCTGTCTGCCCCAAGCGAAAGTAAGCTGCATAAGCCCGACACGAGACCCAGACCAGCAGCTAACGTAGCCTAGCCCACAGAGGCAAACCCCTCTGAGGTAAACAAACCCTCGTGGCCAGCGGTGACGTAATCACGCGAGACGATGACCCAGTCCCCCCCCCCCCCCCACAGGCCAAGCCGTTTTATGACCCTGTCTGTGACATTTCAATCTTTGCTGCATTCCCTATACTCATCCACATTTCAATATGTGCTGAATAACTATTAAGTACAATTTCATCTTCTCAATTTTATCAGATTTCCAAATAGCCTAAGAAGGCCATACAATAGATCTTTCCCATGTTATTGTCAAGCCAAATTAAGTTTATTACTTAATGAATTTGGGGTTTGAGAGAAACCAGCCCCACCTTTGCGATGGGCACAGATTTGCATATCATGATCCTTTTTGTGTGTAATGCTTGTGTTATTTACCAGTTAAATGTCTGATGTGTTTTGTTAAGTTAGAACTACAAGGAATATGTATAAGTCCTTGGTCCTACTGTGTATTGTATGCTTTATTGTTTATGTTGTATACTATTGTTTTATGCCTTAATCATGTTTTAATTCTTTCATTCTTGGATCATAGTCATGTTACATCTTTCAACGAAGACAAAATTCGACTTTTAAGATGGTAACGTTTTTGGGAAGTTAAAACACGATTTCGAAACATTAAAGCAATAGTTTAGTTAAAATAAAGTGTTGTGGGTCAAAACTCCGAACACAGAAGGAGTATTGTCAGCCAGCCCCACCCCTGTTCTCGGTGTGCCTGCTGTAAGCTCATAAAAACAGAGAAGATGCTCAGCACTTCTCTTCGCTCTTCTCTCAGCCTCTCTCCTCTCTGTTTCTCTGACTTCGGTCTGACTTCGGTCATTGCTCTTCTTTCACTACACTTCTCTGTCTTCTTCTCCTTCTTCTCTCTTCTCTTCACTTATTTGCTTTTTATTCTTAATTTTATTTTTTAAGTAATCTTTACTTTTATTTTTGCAACAAGCTCTAAGAAAGCAAATTGAATAACTACTTTAAGTACTTACTTTATCCAAGTTTTAATAGAACAAATTATTTTCTTTCTGAAGTATCACCGCCTGATCCAGAAGAAGTTGAATTAGTGAAAGGATCAGAACTTGAGAACCACCTTGAAACATCAAGAAAAAGTCTTTTTCAAGACTGTGATCATCTGATGAAGAACGTTGCAGTCCATCGTCTGCCTCATAAGCCATGCAAGGAGTCTCCAACAAAAGAGACTTTGTGTGTTCTTAGCCGAGATCGACTCTGCCCCCAGCGCTCCCAAGGCGGAAAACCCCGCTGGGCCTTCGGACCAAGAGTTCCTCAACAGAGCACCGGCCTTCCCTCTGGCTATTGGACCAATGTGCTGTGCCGTGGTCCAACCCAGAACTCTCAAAGAGACCAAGCTTCAGTGCCTCCTGACGCCCAGACAAAACAGGCTGAACGTCTTCATACAGCTGGATCCACACACATGAGAATGAGTGGTGTCTAAAGTTCTGACTTCTGTCTCAGGTTCTGACTTCTGTCTAAAGTTCTGACTTCTATCTTATAAACTTAAGAAAGCTGAGGTTAGGGTCTCGTTAGTATTAAAAGATTACTCCCGTAATATTTAATATATAAAAACCCGACCCTTTAACTTTACCATCTGCCGACGGTAACGTAACTTTATTACTTTGCTTATTACAATCTTTACCTTTTCTGTTATCTGTTGTTCGTCTAAAATTGTCAGTACATTCATGTTACCCCGAATTATTTAGTCAATAACATATATAATCATTTGTTTTTGTCTGGAACTTAATTTTAATGTGGAGAACCGATGGATACGTGCAAAGAATTCACTGCTTCAGAATATTGAGATTGAATAAGTTGATCTGAAATTGATAATTTAGCTGTTCAAGTCAAACTTGTACAGTTAGATGTTTGGAAAAGTTCCCTCCAGCCTATTCCAGTAAATCAAACAATGGAGGTGGTGCCCCATCTACGAGTTTAAAATGAATCACCAGTGATTAATGACCTTAATTATCAAGCAGTGATAGTTGCCTCCATTTATATCTATGGTGCCGTCCATGGGAGGCCCTGCATAGTCTCCTACACAAAATACATAAAAAATAAATACATAAATAAAACAAAATTAAAAAAAAGGAAAGGGTGGCCATTAACTGAGGTTGCCTGCAGACATGGCCAGTGCAACTACTCACGTGTGCGTGGCCTGCGCCATCACACTACCTATGGAGGATGGGCATGACAAGTGTATAGCATGTCTGGGCTTCCAGCATGCAGAGGCTGCCAGAGAAAACCCCGCAGCTTGCATGAATTGCTTTATAATGCCCCGGCGCACAAGGGAGGCTCGGGCCCAGTTCTTTGCTGGTAAACGGCCCCAATCCCATTCCAACAATGACACCGCAGCAAAACGCCAGCAATTGCAATCCCCCGACAGGGAAGGCAGCCTCTCCTCTCGGGCCCTGGGGTACTCAGAAGTGGAAACAGACGAGGATGCACTCTCCCTGTTTCCCTCCGAGGATGAGAGCATATTGACAGCAGGGCAGGAAAGCCAGGGGCAGGAGACCAGCCCAGGAACTGAGACCAGCCCAGGGTCCCAAGTGCGGCCAGCAGTCTCCCAGCTCCAAGAGGTGTTGCATCGAGCTGCAGCAGCCTTGGATATCATGCTGCCAGAGGACCCACACCTCCCCACCTCCCGCTTCGAGGAGAAGGAGGCACCGCGGCCAGTGTAGGCGAGAGTGCTCCTCCTGCCAGACTTTGAGGCCGTTGTTCTGGCGCAGTTCCGTGCGCCTACGCGAGCCTGCCGCTGGTCCAGTGTTAGCAGGAGGCTAGCAAATGTTAGCGAAGCAGGGCGTATCGGTTGTGAACGCCCCCCGCTAATCGACCAGTCCCTGGCTGCCCTTGTGTCACCAGCAGGGTCAGCTTTAGGACCAACCAGCTGTCCCAGCAGGAACTGTAGGACAATGGATGGCTTTCTGCTTAGAACACACAGTGCAATGGTAGTCCAGACCAAGCTCGCCAACACAACAGCTATCCTCTCACTCTATCTGCGCCACCTCTCTCGTGGGGCAAAGACCACAATGGAGGGAATTCAGCTCATCTCCTCTCTTCTTTCACTGGCCATAAAGGAGCAGGCTGTAGCAGCAGGAAAGGCAATCGTGTCGCTCTGGGTGGCAAGAAGGCACCTGTGGCTGGCACAGTCCCGCTTCCAGCCAGCTGACTGTAGCTCTCTCACGGGGCTGCCAATCAAACCTGCCGCAATGTTTGGATCAGGGGCACTAACAATGCTCCAACAGGCCCAGGAAGCTAGACGCTATGTCAGCGAGCTCTCGGGTCCACCAGCTTACTTGCAAAGGAGCCGTCGCCCTCGGGCCCCCTCACGTCAAGCTTTGCCACCACAACCGGGGTGGGGCCCAGGAGACCTTAGGCAGCAGCTGGCTCACCGACAGGAACATGCATTGCAGCAACATAGCAGGGGGAGAGGGGCCAGTCGGCGTCATCACGCTCCTGACGTTCCACCAAGCCCCAGCTACCCAGGCCCCAATCTAGGGCGAGCCGATGCCTTGGCTGCACTAGGGGCCAACCCATGGGTCTTCTCCACCATGACCCAAGGGTACCGACTGCAATTCTCTCACAAACCCACACTGTCAACATCCGGTCCTCAGCCCGCAGTGCAAGACGAGCTGCACAAGCAGATTCTAGAGCAAGAGGTAGCAACACTCCTCTCCAAAGGCGCGATCAGGGAAGTGGAGAAGGCCGACCATCAGGCAGGCTTCTTCTCACACTATTTTCTGATCCCCAAAAGGGACGGAGGCCTCCGTCCAGTCTTGGACTTAAGAGGCCTGAACCAGTATCTGCGACCCCTTCGGTGCAGGATGCTCACGGTCCCAAGGGTACGCCAGGCCATAAATCAAGGCGACTGGTTTGCCACTGTCGACCTAAAAGATGCCTACTTCCAGATACCAATCTGGAAAGGGCATTGGCGCTTCCTTCGGTTCCAATCTGGGGCAGAATCTACAAGTTTATGGTCCTCCCTTTCGGTATCTCTCTGGCACCTCGCACATTCACAAGGTGCATGGACGCAGTCCTCGGACCCCTTCGTCAACGAGGCCTCAGGGTCCTCAATTATTTGGACGACTGGCTGGTATGCGCCCAGACACAACGGATGTGCCGCTACCATGTTGCCAGGCTGCTGCTGCACATCAAGAACCTGGGGCTGCATATAAACGAAAAAAAGAGCAAACTGGAACCATCACAGATCACTCAGTTCCTAGGTATGACCCTGGACTCCAGTACGGCATCAATTTCCCTGACCACACAGCGGAAAGAGGCCATAAGGGCCTGCCTCCACCACTTCCACCTCAACACAATGGTGAGCTGGAGGCTCTGTCTCCGTCTGATGGGACTGATGGCAGCCACTGTCCAGATGGTTGCGCAGATCTGGCAACGCTTTAGGAAGGCAGCAACCGACCTGTTCGCCTCCAGGGAGACGACCCATTGCCCAATGTTCTTCTCCCTGGGGAGGGACAACCCACCACTAGGGACAGACACTCTGGCTCACCAGTGGCCCCAGGGCCTGTTGTATGACTATCCCCCTTTCAGCCTTCTCCACCCCCTCTTACGGAGGATCCGGCTCGAGAATGCGGCAGTGATCCTGGTGGCTCCAAATTGACCCCACATGCCATGGTTCTCAGAGATCGCACCACTCCTGAATGGAACTCCTTGGGAGCTCCCCATCCGGAGAGGCCTGTTGGTGCAGGCACGAGGCGCCCTGTTTCACCCCGTCCCACAGGGCCTGAAACTGTGAGCATGGCCCCTGAAAGGGCAGAGTTCAGGGCCCTAGGCTTGCCAGATCCAGTCATCCAAACATTGGAGTCGGCGAGGGCACCTTCGACCCATGCGGCATATGCCTTCTGTTGGGGCAAGTTCGCCTCTTGGTGTGAAGTCCATCAAGTGGACCCCCTCGTCTCTACATCACAGCATATCCTGCAGTTCCTGCAAGAGCAGCTGGACCAGGGAAAATCCGCCGCAATCCTCAGAGGCATGGTAGCTGCGATTAAGGCTTCACGGGTAGGGAGCAATCGCCTGTCGGGACGCTGCTGTGCCCTCATGTCACAATTCCTGAAGGGGGCCCCACGACAAACGTTGCGAATCAAGTCACCGATGGTGCCCCCATGGGACTGGGGGCACTCCAGCATACTCCATTCGGGCCAATCGAGGCAATCGAGCTGAAGTGGCTATCACTAAAGACTGCCCTACTTCTGGCAGTCTGCTCAGCAAGAAGATTTGGGGAGCTGCATGCCTTATCTGTCCACCAGGAGCGCTGTAAGCCGCTCCCAGGGAATGTGGGAGTTATCCTGCGGCCTAACCCTGCCTTCCTTCCAAAAGTACTCTCCGATGCCAACCTGCACCAAACCATCGAGCTCCGCCCATTGCCTCCCACCCAGGAGGGGGACGGAACTGGGCATCAGGCCTCTGCCCTATGCCTGGTCAGAGCACTGCTGTCTTATCTGAATTGCACAAAACCGGTGCGCAAGCCATGCTGCACTAAAACTACACAATCAGTGACGCCAGTAACGCGTTCCTCTAATCTGACCACTTTTTTCAGTAATGAGTAATCTAACGCGGTAATATTTCCAAACCAGAAATCAGATTAAAGTTACTTATTCAAGTCTACTATTAAGTAAATAGACCCTGTAAATAGTGTAAATAGTTCATTTATCTATCTATCTATCTATCTACCTATTTGCACTTATGCTTGGTCAGCACGGTCTCCTGGCGGGGTGTCTTACAGACGTTCCCCATACATATGGAATTATGTAAGGGGTGGAGAGATAGTCTCGATACGATAGAGAACGTTCGGTTACGGGTGTAACCTTTGTTCTCTGAGTGAAGAGAGACTATCTCTCCACCAGAGGGCCGCTCAGAGACGTGTGTCGATCAATATGAGCACTAGTCCCAGCCATCACAGGTGTTTTATACAGAGCTAATCAAGGGCGTGGCTGGTACAACCGGTGTGTCTTAAAGAGTATCCACGTACACGACCCGGTAGGTCGATTCCCCATACATATGGAATATGTAAGGGGTGGAGAGATAGTCTCTTCACTCAGGAACAAAGGTTACAACGTAACCGAATGATCAAACCAGGGCTGTCAAACTTTTTTCTTAGATTTAATACTTATTTCATATCATACATATGTAGGAGACACTACTTTGATAAAAAAGGGATAATTAATTACTGGTAATCAATTATACTTTAGACGGGGCACCCACCTCCGATGATTCTCTGTGCGACTAGCTCGGAGGGAACTAGCCAGAATATTAACTGTCCAAGTTTGGCTTGAACAAAAAAGATCAGTCTCGAATTGATCTGTTGAATTTCAATTTACTCTATTCTGAAGTCATGAATTCTTTCCACTATACCATCGGTTTCCCACCTCAAATTAAAAGAGCACAGACAACGACATGCGGTTAAATATGTTATTTACTAAATAAATGCAGAATAAAGGATGTGAAATAATAATTCAAATATGTGACTATGTGAATATTAACAGAAATTGTGAAATAAAATGAGGACAAGATGAATTCTAAACGATGGTGGGTTTTAGTGTAAGTAACCGGTAATTTATCACTACGAATTATGTTTAGTCTATTGAGGCGATATGGCGAGGGCTTTGAATTTGTGAGATATATCTATATATATTCGAAGCTTCCACAAACACCAACTCTGATCTCATTCGAGTGTGACTATTGTCGTGTGAAATGTTTTAGCCTACTTTATTCGAAGAGCAGGGTCCCGGACTCTGGAAGGCCTGGAGCAGCGATCGTCTCCGTGCAGGAAGGAGGCGGCGGTTTTCGGAGCCGCTGTGGAGCGATGTCGTCTCGGTTCAGCTGAGGACAGCTCCTGGCCCAGCAGTGTTCTTGCTGAGTGCGTGGGAGGCGACCTGAACGATCGGATGCTACTTCTTCTCCAGGCTGTGGATTTCTTCACGGCTTCTTGAGCAGTTAAACTGCACCGACTTGTAATAATCACGAGTTCTGGTCAGAGTCTCTTTCTTGAGCTGATATTGCGGAGCTCCGAACATATATCGATTAGGTCTTTTGTATAAAATAACGGGGAAAGAAACGCTGGCCTGGCGGAGTCCGTCTTAGTTACTTAATACAAAAACAAAAATAGCTTTTCTGGCTTACTGAGTTGCAATACTGGGCGATATAAAAGAATACAAAAGGATTAATCTCGTTCTCGCTTCGGTTTCGAAAAAAAGTTATTTTCAAAATAACTGCGCGTTTCTGGGTAAGAGTTCTGGGAGCAATTCAAATCTCCGGAGAAAAAGTCCTTCCTCCGGTGACGTCACAGCTCATATTACAGCTTGATATTGCGAACTTATTACTTAATGAAATATAATAACGGTGTAACGTTTCAAGATCACGACCGACTCATTCACCTCAATCCACCATGGTCTTTACATCAACCTTTGTTACATTAAACATGAAAAGGACATGGACAGGAATTGCCTAATAAAGTAAAGAGGGGAGTCACTTGGTTATAATAAGACACACACACAATTGCATACGATTTTAGCAGCACTGGATGGCTTAAAAACATTTCGAAAAGGTTAGGCTTAACTTTGGTACAGGAATATATGTTGGAGGTAGGTAATCATATTTATAAGTACAAATATAAAGTCCGTTTGTGTCAGAAACTCTCCTCTTAACTATACCCGGGACTTACCACTAGGTGGGGCTGTGGCTCCCATTCACACTTTCAGAGATTAAATCTGAATTTACTAACTGTAGTTTCCTTGAACTTAGAAAACAGGGGGTAAAAGTATGTTTGGGTTCTCATCCAGCTAAGGATAGAGTAAGGATATTTTGTCCTGCAAAAGATGAGATTACATTAAATACCCTTTTAGCATTTAAACAGAAATCAAGGCTCTTCCTTTCTCCTGCTGGGAATGCAGAAACACTCGGGCTGGGTTGAGTGTCGTAATTCACACGTGTGGCACTTTGATGGCTCATACCAGATGTGGAGGGTATCTGTTGATGACAAGTCTGGTATAAACAATTGGGATCTTGTTTTCCCAGTGACCACTGCGCCCCTGAATTATCAACAGCCCGTCAAAGTGAACAAAATCCAGATGTGAAAGGAGACCTTTCTGAGTCTCGGATGTCCAGTGTCCTGTTAACATAGACCCTATATAAGTCAGGTAAGAGGGAACTTAAGGTGACAAATGGTCGTCTTCCCACTCTCAGCGGTAATCCTTTGGGGTCTGGCAACCCCCTTGGTGAACTCAGCCAGCAGTCCCTTATTACAAGAAATGTTTATTGCCCAGCACATGTTGTTAACCCACCATCAGAGTGTGAATGGAGGGAGGGGGAGGGGAGAGAGTCAGGCCATTAGGTGTCAGAGAAAGTGGATCAGAGGGAATCTGTGTGGACCTGAAGACCACGTCTCCTGTGATATAAAGATGTTTAAAAGGGGACATGTTCCTACACATACATTACAAAACGCATTCGGCCCACCACCCTTTGTTGGTGAGTCAATTTCAAGACACTTTGTTGAGTCTGACGTTACACCAGCCGTGGTTCTGGAGTATTAACAGATATTTGGACCATCACCAAGTGAGAAACAATCTTAATGTTGTGCATTTAATGCTGAATTTACAAGGGACCAGCGGAAAATTTGCCATAGGCGTTTCACTATGTTTCACTATGTCTTAAATCCCTGAATTTGTAAGGGAGTCTGGGATAATTGCTGTTCCTAGTTACTTCACTTGTATACGTGGTTGATGTCTATGACTTTCACACACACTCAGCAGCCCACTGCCTGCAACAATCATTTCAAGTAGATCACAACAACAGTTCATTATTTTAAATAAGAAAAGATGTGACAGTGCACACACCACACAGGTTGTATTTTTTTATGTAAAAATTTCTCGTTACATTGAAAAAAACATTATTTTACGATTAGAATACTGGTAATTATTTTGGTAATACTGATAATAGTAAGGTTACTATTTTAATTGGAGCTCAGCGCCTACTTTCTCCTGAGTCACTTGAACCTTGGTTTTCCTGGTTTTACATCAAGATAAGAGATAAGACTTTATTGATCCCTCATCACGGAAATTCAGGTGCAATAGCAGCTTACAGATACTGAAACAAGATAACAGCAAAGATAGAATACACAACAGAATAATAGAAATATAGAATAACATACCACTATAAATAAAAACTGTAGACTATACATATATATACATATTCACTTCTCACATATGAATATGACCACAGTGGACAGTTGCACTTGGAGTCAAACAGAGTTGTTTATGGAACAGATGATTGTTGTATGGCGGGGGCAGAGGGTCCAGCAGCAGAGGATCACATCCCGTCCCTAAGAGAAGACGAGTGCCTGTTTATATGCTCCAGGTCCGACTCTCACCTGGCTCCTGAAGGGAATGTGAGAAGATGCTCTGATTGGTTTAATTTATGTTCTGCCAAAAAACATATCCATGACTGATTCAGAGACTAAACACAACCTCTTTGCGTCCAGACTATCTGCTGTTTGATGAGCAAAATGGACTTTGGACACGCCCTAAAACGCACCATCACCATGTGCTATAGACCATTTAAATAGGCCCTTTGACTTGCTGTCGCAAACAACGTGGGCACTGGGTGTGAAAATGACAACTGTTGCCAGGGCTGAAACTAGCTGTGAGACTTGCTTTGCACCAAGTGTAAGATGGAGCCACTCTATAACAGTGATCATTGTGGAATATCGAGCTATTAACACTGATTTGAATAAAAACCATATCACATCAGCTCTAAGTGTGAATGAAGTCCTGAAGGTTGTGGTGTCTCTTGAACAGATTGAAGAAAATGTCCTCAGAAGTCATGAACATCGCTGCCCTGGGTCGACCTTTCACCCTAGGAATGCTCTATGATGCTCACAGAGATGAACTGATCCCAGGTAAGTCTTGACATTGAAATATAAACTAATATTATATTTAAAACAGTACTGTACACAGTATATCTATAAATAGGTTCAGGAATTGTCCAAGCTGCTCTGGTCCCTGGTCCACAAATCTAGTTCTACAGATTTTCTCAATCATGTTTGTTTGGAACCCAACAAATGTCACATCATCCTGATTTTAATAGTTTGTTCAGTGAAAATTAGAACTCTGACCCAAAAACCATCATTCTCTCTGACCATCTCTAATCATGTCACAATTGAAATATGATTCTTTGACCACATCATGCAGCCGATCCAAGATCCAAGTCCACAGTGATCCTGCTTTATGAGACAACTGATGTTTTCCAATTTCTTTAGGTTTGACATTGTGGGATCAAAAAACTCTAAAAGAGAAAACAGTTGAAACGTCTCAACAAACCAGTAACTTTAAAGTCTCTGCATCTGACTCCATTGAATCCAAGTCCTCTCTGATGGACATTGAAGCTTCTCTGAAGGTCAGTTTCCTGTGTGGACTGGTTGAAGTTGGAGGATCTGCCAAGTATCTGAATGATACAAAGAAATTCAAGAATCAGAGCAGAGTGACGTGTCGGTTACAACGCTACCACACACTTCAATCAGTTGTCAGTGATTGAAGGTGAAACCATGAACACCCAACAGATAGAGGTCGTCAAGAAGGGCATGGCAACACATGTAGTCACAGGAATCCTTTATGGGGCAGATGCTTTCTTTGTGTTTGACAGCGAGAAGTTAGAAGCCAGCAGCGTTCAGGACATCCAGGGCCACATGGAGGCTGTGATCAAGAAGATCCCCTCATTTAATGTTGAGGGTCAAGCTGACATCAAGCTGACTGAGGAAGAAAAAGAACTGACCAACAAATTCTCCTGCAAATTCTACCGGAGACTTCATTCTTGAAAGCAACCCTGCAACATTTGAAGCTGCAGTGAAGACCTATGTAGAGCTTCCAAAGCTGCTGAGAGAAAAAGGAACCGATACTGTTCCTCTGAAGGTCTGGATGATGCCTCTGAAGGTCTTTGACACGACTGCAGCTGAGCTGATGAAAGTTATCGGCGTTAGATTAATGTGGAAGTTGCAGAATGCTCTCGAAAGATTTAAGAGAAATACAAATGAGATGCAACGATTCTCTGGACGGACACAGTGGTACAGAGTTTTCCACAGATCCAAGAATGGTTAAACAAGTTCCAAAACTGTTGTAATTGTTACGTATCTAACCTCCAGGCGACCTTGGCGAAGGAACTTCCCTCCATCCGTGAAGGTTAAAGAAGACGAGAGCTCAGTAAAGAAACTCCTTGATGACAGAAACAAGTCACAATTTATTCGTGAAAAAACTAGACGAGTGGCTGGATCATAAAGAGAGAGAAATCAACGTCATCAGGTCCTGTGTGGAAATGATGGAGGGAACAAAGAATCGTTCCAAGTCAGTCAGAGCTGGACAGAGAGGTTCTTGCTGCAGGTGTTGATGAAGCTCTGTGCTTCGTCTTCACCTCCCTGCAGAGTGCTGACCCCGGCCTGGATGAGATGGACCAATACCTGGATTCACCTAAAGGAAGTGCCAGTGAAGTCCCATGGTACTACTCAGATGAAGTTTTAACCAAAATGAGACAAAAAGCCAAATATTTCCAAGATATTGCCAAATCCTTGAAGAGCTTCCGTTTCCTGGTAGCTGCCATCACAAATGAGAAATACACCGGAGCAACCATCTACCACTACAGGAACAGCATTCTGCTCACTGAGGATTTCTCAATGCTGGACATCTCTGATGTGGAGACTGTCACAGACAGAAGAGATTTACTCCGGTGTAAGTATTTTATTTTCACTGTAAGACAAATAAGAACAAATGAGTCTCCTTCAGAAACCTGACTGCTCATTCCTTTTATTACTCCTACACTTCATTTTAAGCATTCTTACAAAAGTCCTGCAGATTTTCTGGAAGCTGACACTGAAACTGATTTATAGAGAGACTTAAGTGAAATGAGCGACAGTACTATGGATGCACAGTGGTTAAAGAAGTACTCAGATCCTTTAATTAAGGATTTAATTAAGTAAAAGTACCACAACAATAATAGAAAATGACTTCATACGAGTTAGTCCTGCATTCAAAAGACTACTATAGTAAAGTTATACAGCTGTTATCAGCAAAATATCTTCAAAGTATCTGAAGCAGATATTTTGATATCTATCTGTAAGAACACAGCTGGACGGAGGCTGAGATCTGAGAGTTTAATGAGCAGCGACTGCTCCACTCTAACTGTTGGCTACATGACAGTCAAAGATCATCAGTTGAAGTTGGAACTGAAAGTATCTCAAAGTGAAATATTTACTTTCCACCACTGTCCATGAACAGTGCATAGGAGCATGTGAGTGATGTTCAAATATATGAGCCTGTCCTTTCAAATGTGTTCAGAATAATCAATAAATGTGTTTTCAGTATGAACTGTGATCATGATCACGTCTTGTTCTCTCCATCAGACGCCTGTGATCTCACTCTGGACTCAGACACAGCACACCACATGCTCACTCTGTCTGAGGGAAACAAGAAGGCAACACATGGACCAGGACAGTCGTATCCTGACCTCCCACAGAGATTTGATTATTTTGCTCAGGTTCTGTGCAGAGAGAAGCTGACTGGGCGCTGCTACTGGGAGGTGGAGTGGGAAAGAGTGGTCAATGTTGCTGCAGGTGTTTGCTACAGAGGGATGTCAAGGAAAGGAAGCAATGACCAGTCCAGGATTGGAGGGAATAAACTGTCCTGGTGTTTAAGATACATCCAGCTGTCAGGTCCAGATAAACTCTGTGCATTTCATGATAATCAAAAAGACAAGTTACCTATTCCTCCTGCCTTCACCCGTCTGGGAGTGTATCTGGACTGGTCTGCTGGCACTCTGTCTTACTATAAGGTCTCATCTGACACTCTGAGCCACATCTACACCTTCCACACCAAGTTCACTGAGCCTATTTACCCAGGCATCGAGATTTGGAAGGGATCCAGCGCGTCTCTGTGTCTGTAAACTTGTCAGCACATGATTCAGTTCAGATTCAGTTCAGTTCACTGAAATCACTGATTCAAATGTTTTGATTGTGAAGCGTCATCATGTCAGTCACATAACAATGATAAACAATATAACGCTTCTTTATGTTTGAGGGTCTTTAGTGCACATGTAATCATGTTTGAGTATCTTTAGTGCACATGTAATCATGTTTGAGTATCTTTAGTGCACATGTAATCATGTTTGAGTATCTTTAGTGCACATGTCATCATGTTTGAGGGTCTTTAGTGCACATGTAATCATGTTTGAGTATCATTAGTGCACATGTCATCATGTTTGAGTATCTTTAGTGCACATGTAATCATGTTTGAGTATCTTTAGTGCACATGTAATCATGTTTGAGTATCTTTAGTGCACGTCATCATGTGTGAATATCTTTAGTGCACATGTAATCATGTTTGAGTATCTTTAGTGCACATGTAATCATGTTTGAGCATCTTTAGTGCACATGTCATCATGTTTGAGTATCTTTAGTGCACATGTAATCATGTTTGAGTATCTTTAGTGCACATGTCATCATGTTTGAGTATCTTTAGTGCACATGTAATCATGTTTGAGTATCTTTAGTGCACATGTCATCATGTTTGAGTATCTTTAGTGCACATGTAATCATGTTTGAGTATCTTTAGTGCACATGTAATCATGTTTGAGGGTCTTTAGTGCACATGTAATCATGTTTGAGTATCTTTAGTGCACGTCATCATGTGTGAATATCTTTAGTGCACATGTAATCATGTTTGAGTATCATTAGTGCACATGTCATCATGTTTGAGTATCTTTAGTGCACGTCATCATGTGTGAATATCTTTAGTGCACATGTAATCATGTTTGAGTATCATTAGTGCACATGTCATCATGTTTGAGTATCATTAGTGCACATGTAATCATGTTTGAGCATCTTTAGTGCACATGTCATCATGTTTGAGTATCTTTAGTGCACATGTAATCATGTTTGAGTATCTTTAGTGCACATGTCATCATGTTTGAGTATCTTTAGTGCACATGTAATCATGTTTGAGGGTCTTTAGTGCACATGTAATCATGTTTGAGTATCTTTAGTGCACGTCATCATGTGTGAATATCTTTAGTGCACGTGTAATCATGTTTGAGTATCTTTAGTGCACATGTCATCATGTTTGAGTATCTTTAGTGCACATGTCATCATGTTTGAGTATCTTTAGTGCACGTCATCATGTGTGAATATCTTTAGTGCACATGTAATCATGTTTGAGTATCTTTAGTGCACATGTAATCATGTTTGAGGGTCTTTAGTGCACATGTCATCATGTTTGAATATCTTTAGTGCACATGTAATCATGTTTGAGGCTCTTTAGTGTCTTCTGGACGTTCTTCCTTTTTGTTTTTTGATCTTTGATTTGTGCTGACCGTAGAAAAGGAATATTTTGTTATTTGAACTCATTTCTGTACTTTTTCATTCAACTGTTTGTGATTTAAACAAAAAAATATATATAAAAGCTGAAATAAAACTGGAGTGTATCATGTACATTCCAACCAAAGCTCTTGACTTGGCTTCTTTTTGAGGTGGTCTGATCTGGTCGTCCACAGGTAAAGAGATCCTGGAGTCTCTGTGAAAGGCTGACACATTCATTTAATACAAAAAGATGTCTTGAATTGAAGGAAAGAAATTTCTAAAGCTAATAAGATTCATATTCTATTTGATGGTGTTAAATCTGACTGGTTATTTCACTGGATTTGTTCTGGTGTTGTGATTGTGAAGGTTACACTTTATCAGATATTCTTTCATTGTTTATGCATTTGAGTAAAAGCTAATCAGACCTTTTAACTAATTGTTCAGGTTTTTCAGGGATCTTGAAGTTTCCCCATTAAAACAAACACATCTCACAGTTTATAGAGTGAGAGTTCCTCCAGTCTGACCTTTTAAATGAGTCATTCTGAGAGTACAGTAAATCCCTCACCACCTATACTGCAGACTCTGTTGTTAACCAGACACACTGACATAAATTAGTCCATGGAACCATGCAACATTTGTGTCAGTTTGGTGGATGAAATATCAGTCCCAGATTCTACTGTAGTCGATTCACTTTTAGCAACAGCTTAAATGTTTTTCATATTTAAGGCAAGGCAAGGCAAGGCAAGTTTATTTGTATAGCACAATTAAGACACAAGGCAACTCAAAGTGCTTTACAGGCACACACAAATTACATTAAAAGACATAAACATTTCACATTAAAAATTGCATAAAAAAAAATAAAAATAAAAATAATGATAAAAATAAATAGATAAATAAAAATATCATTTTAAGACCAATAAAAACATTAAGAAACAAACATCAAAACAAGTAGGCTAAAATAGAGAAGCTTTAAAAGAAACAAGACTGTAGAGTCAGAGTAATAATGCAGTTCAAAGACTTGAATTGCTTCAGTTAAAAGCAGTGGCAAAAAGAAATGTTTTAAGTCTTGATTTAAAAGAGGTGAGTGTTGGAGCAGACCTGCAATTTTCAGGGAGTTTGTTCCAAATATGTGGCGCATAGTAACTGAAAGCTGCTTCTCCATGTTTACTTCTGAATCTGAGGACTGAAAGCAGACCGGTACCTGACGATCTCAGAGGTCTGGATGGTTCATAACGCTGCAGCAGATCAGAAATGTATTTTGGCCCGAAACCATTCAATGCTTTATAAACCAACAACAGGACTTTGAAATCTATTCTTTGATAGACAGGAAGCCAGTGTAAAGATCTAAGAACTGGAGTGATGTGATCTACTTCTTTGGTTCTTGTTAGGACTCGAGCAGCAGCGTTCTGAATCAGCTGCAACTGTCTGATGGAGTTTTTAGGGAGTCCTGTAAGGACACCATTACAGTAGTCGAGTCTGCTGAAGATAAATGCGTGAACAAGTTTCTTCAAATCCTGCCAAGACATAAGCCCTCTTATCCTGGATATATTCTTAAGGTGATAGTAGGCTGACTTTGTAACTGTCTTAATATGGCTGCTGAAATTCATGTCTGAGTCCATAGTCACACCAAGGTTTCTGACTTGGTCTGTAGTTTTCAACATTACAGACTGAAGCTGAGCAGAGACTTTAAGTCGTTCTTCCTTGGATCCGAAAACAATTATTTCAGTCTTATCTTTGTTTAACTGAAGAAAACTCTGACACATCCAATCATTGATTTGTTCAATGCATCTACTCAGGGTATGTATGGGATTATAGTCCCCTGGTGATATGGTTATGTAAATGTGTGTGTCATCTGCATAACTATGGTAGCAAATTTCATTGTTTTCCATTATTTGAGCTAGAGGGAGCATGTAAATGTTGAATAGTAGAGGCCCCAGAATGGAGCCCTGGGGTACTCCGCTTGTCATTTTCATCCGTTCAGACGTGTAGTCACCAATAGACACAAAGTAATCTCTCTCATTTAGATAAGATTTAAACAACTTTAGTGTTGTACCAGAGAGAATTAAGCACAAAATTAAGTTATTGGTCAAAAACTATGAAACATTGTACATATATACACATTCATATATCATATCTGAATGTTTTCAGCATCTCTGTTGTCATGAAATGTTTGTAGGGGGTTCATTTCTTAATTTAGTTATTAATTAGTTTTAATTTAACTTGTTTCAGTCACAACACATACAACAAATCAATGTTTTCTTTTGGCATCTGAATATAAACTTGTTCACAGTTTGTTCATATGAGTTCTGATCTAGATGATTCTTTAGTTACGAGGTGCTGAAAATATTAATTTGACTTTATTTCTATCAGTAAAAGTTGGACACGAAGGCGTAAGTATGTCGGAGTGAATCATCTCACCTCATACAAACCTTCAGCCTGATGTGAACCGGATGTAGAACCATCAGAACCACTGGAGCGATCAACAACGTGCACACATGTGTTTAACAGAGTCACAGAGAACAGGTTCCACTTTTCTTTTGTACTCTCTCTGTACATTTATTATCATTGTTATATTGTTTCAATACAAATATCAAATAAATACAGCCTGTACTCCTGAACCTGAACAACATCATGGTGAAATGCAACTCTAATGGCTGGTATGTAGGAACGTGTTTCTAGCCTTTCACTTTCATCATCTTTGTTCTTTTATGGTTTCTATGTCAGCACTCAAAGTTTACAGGTTTCAGTAGTTGCATTTTTGAACATCATATACTGACTGTAAGAGACAGTAAATTGTTTTAGGCTGTCACCTCGGCCTCTCTCTGTGTTGTCTGTTGAGCCAGTAAATGACTGTGGACTGCCATCTAGTGGCCAGTCTCTGTGAGGGTAACAAGGTGTAAAAGGGAGGAGACTATGAGTCCTGTAAGCTCACCTGTGTGTATGCTCACCTGTGTGCATCTCCATCACCTTCTCCTTTGTCTCCGCTGGGTTGGCGCAGTGTCTCTGCTGCCAAGTCTCTCCTTGTTTGGATTATTTGTGGTTCTCCAACTAAGGTTGCTTTTGAACCATGTAAAGTAATCATGTACCCTCTTTATGTTGATTAGGTTGCTGCGGTCTGTTTTAAGTTTGTTTTATTGTTATTAGGAGGCAGATGGTTCTCCAGACGGCACCTTCAACATAACTAACAATTAGCTCCCTTTGTAAAGTGGAACGAGGTCTGTGGAACTCAAATTTTAGGCTATTACTTTTGTCCTTGGGGTGTCTGGATTCATTTTATCTTGAGGGATGGCGCCAACACTATTTTGATGTGGTTGATCGAGTTAACAATGATTGTTAACGTTTTCCAATAAATGATAATATCTTTTATTTTTCTGTGTTTGGAAATTGTAAATAAAATGTTCATGTATTTAATCTAATCTTTTTCTTTTTCTTTCTGTATTTCCTTTCCATAGTTTTCACGGTGCTACACCCGACAGTAAAATTCAAGCACCTGTTTGAATCTCTACGCCTCATTCGTTGATGCCAGGCATGGACTGGCCATCTGGCATACCGGGCAATGCCCAGTGGGCCGACACACATTTTTAGGCCGGGCTGTCATAATTTAATCAAAAAAGTATATTGTATCAACCGCAACGGCCCATTGGTTGATTTTCTTGAAGGACATTGGGCTAATCCAATGAAATCTCTCAGCCCCCTCTTTTTCTTTTTTTTTCTAAGTGCACATTTTAGAGGGGGCGGCCCATGGGTCCATCTTCAATATAGACAGTGGACTGAACCAATCAGGATATAGTACAACAGCAGCCCCACCCCTTCCCACTGTCTCCTGTAACTTCTGCTAGTTTCAAAGTGTTAAGGAGTGACAACATGGAGCAACCAAAGAGAAAGAAATTGGATGCAGAGAAGTTGCGTGCTAAGCAGTGCCGCTGCTAGCCATTTTGGTGCCCTGAGCTTAATTCCTTTATGATGCCCAACCCCGAGGAAAAAAATATTTGTTTTTGCCAAACATATAACTCAATACCAATAACACAATAGCAGCATCACAATGTAACACCCAAGAACAATAAAACGAAAAAGGAAAATCTACTTTGTAAACACAGAACAGGTCACACAGGTCTCTACAGTGTCACCTGCTGATGGACTCTGAATGACAGGACTTGTGCTTTCAGAGGTGGTTCTCTGCAGTGTATCTGTCCCTAAACTGCTGGCTGAGGGTGGCTGATCAGGGCTTGGTACTGTTGTAGAGTCTACAGACCTGCTGGCCGGCTGGGGTTGATGTGTGCCTGAACTGCTTGTAGATGGTTGCTCATCATCTGTATCTTCCTCTTGGCCACGCGCTCCTCCTTGGTCGTATCTCAGCATTGACCCTGAATTAAAGCTCTTGCTAGTAAGATGACGCTTTGGGTTTCCCAACGCGTCAGATACTGACGCTTCAGGATGTAGGTCGGGTCATCCACCATCTGAAAGCGTCAGTATCTGACGAGTTGGGAAAACCAAAGCGTCAGTTTTACCATCTTACAAACAGGAGCTTTAATTTAGATATGTGAAGAAAAAGGATCAGTATAGAAAGAGGAACATTTTCAAATAAAGAATCTTATACCGAAAAAAAATTATAAACATTTAAAACTGAAAGCATGAAGCCAAGGAGCTCTCCCCCTTTATTACTTATTTATCAACTATTTGATGAATCTAATCTAATATAATATAAAAAGCATAATAGAATGAGTTGCAGTATTGCACACAATTGAACAATAAAGTTGCTTCATTCATAATGGCATTTTATATTTATATCTTACCTACAGGAATAAGAGCAAAATGATACACCTCACACAAGACTACATTTCTCAATCTTAAACATTATTTTACCATTTAATTGAATACAACTTAAAGGGATAGTTAGTGTTTTTTGAAGTGGGGTCAAATAAAGTACATATCTATAGTCGATCTGTTTCCTACCGTAATCACCGCTCAGCGCAGCCTCAGTTTGGAGAAGTAGAGAGCCGCTCCAGCCCAGACGCTCAGCTTTGTACTGCAGTGAACGGGGTTCAGCAAAAAAGCGAAATTAACCACCTAAAACAAGACTTACCTAAAAAAAATCTATATCAGGTCAAGTGTACGTTGTATAGGTAAAATTCACACCGCTTTACATCGCCGTCAGACTGCGCTTTCTTTTGGCACTACATTTTCTCAACCGCAGAACCTCCGTATCCCTACGCATGAGCGCTAATGCGGAAGGATACGGAGAGTTAAGTTTCGTTTTTATCGAAAGTAAACCTCTCGTCCAGCCGCCGCTCGCAGATCAGCTGTTGCCCAGTTACGCTAATGCGTAGGGATACGAAGGTTCTGTGGCTGAGTAGTGATGTAGTGCCAAAAGAAAGCACGGTCTGACAGTGATGTTAAGTGGTGTGAATTTTACCTATACAACGTACAGTTGAACTTATATAGATTTTTTTACATGAGCCTTGTTGGCTAACCTGTGGTTAATTTCGCTTTTTTGCTGAACCCCGTTCACTGCAGTACAAACCTGAGCCTCTGGGCTGGAGTCAGGTTGTAATTTTCAGGCCCGTTGAGAACTCTAATTACATGAGAATGATGAGCAATGGCGGTCGATTAGTGTCACTAATAATTAGTGTTGCATACTTCCTAAAATCTGGCAGCCACGGCACCTTATTCTGATAAAATATCAAACGGTCAAGGCTGAGAAGTGTTGGATGACTGTATGTTTATATCACTGCATTTATACTGCAGACAAAGAGTTATTGTATCTGAATAGAGCTAAATGTGTTTAATTAGAAGAGGAGGCTTAATAATTAGAAAAATTATCCAATTCATTGAATTTAGAAAAAAATACACATTGTAATACATAAAGTCAGTAAACACACTTGCTTACATTTAAAGCAACACAATATAGTAAAATATCTAACTTCAGATGAACAGAACTCTGAGTGTGCATTACTCTGTCTGTGTTACCAGAACATGAAAGTAAGTATCTAGTGAGAATCAGTGCTAACATTAGCAAGCTGGGCTAACTAGCTTCCACTTTCTTGTTGAATGACGTCAACATTTAGCAGCTGATAACAGCAGCCTTCATCTAAAAACACATGTGGAGGCTCAACAAATATTACAATCCTCTGAGCTCATGAGACACTGTGAGTAAGAAAAGTGACATGATGTCCTCTGAGCACTTGTGTACTTTATTGTAGTAGTTATATTTTAAAATGTGCTTTTATATTATAGATGATGAAGCTTCTAACCTCACAACAGCCGGATGGGTCGACTAAATGTTAAAGGATGTCAACATGTAGCAGCTGACGGCAGCAGCCTTCATGCTGAAATCAATTCAGCAGATATTTCTTTACTCTGTGTCAACAAAGATAAAAGCTGTATAATGTCCTCTGATGATTTATGTTCCATCATCATTCTATGAACTGAAACATGTGAATGTCTCAAATGATGAAGCCTTTTATAACCTTTGGTACCGTCAACTTTAGGACACACAGTAAATGAAACATCACACGATGGTAGACTCGGGTCATTTTATTGAAAAGCGTCTTCTGCTCATGAAGAGAGTGAACATGTCCAACAGGTGTTTACATTTCACATGAATCTGACATCCATTCAGCTCCATAACAATCTACAGTGAGCTCACAATCAAACTAACTGGTGTCCAACAGTGAAGCTTCTCCTCCCAACAGACAACAGAAAGTCACTGATTGAACCTGAGATCAGATCAAAGGTACAAACTGCAGAGAAACAAAATGATTCTGCTTGTTTTCTGATGATAATGTTGTTAATAACTGATTACTGAAAACATTTAAGAAACATAACAAATGCTGAATCAAACAATATGCACTCAGCAACATAAACATAATCAATTCATCTTTTTTTAACATGTGCTGCAGGTTTCTAGTCAAACATAATAAAGTTGACATCATGTATTGATTTAAGCTCTTGTCTATACGTATCAGGAATTATAATAGAAAGCAGCGAGCAGTTAAAGTTTAAACTGGCAGTGCAGAGAATCAACATGTGCCACTACAGACACAATGACATACGCAGGAACTTTACTGACATCAGGTGTCCTGCTCCCTCTGGGCTTTAATGCATTTTATCAATTTGTGAAGCGTGCTCAAGCTAAAATGGGGTGTTGGGTTGTTCTCTCAGTGTGAACCCATATCCCTGTTAGCAGACCAGGGATTCACCACTTCACTGTCATCGCTCTTAGCTGGCTGGACGCAAGGACACATAATTGCCACTTTTCCCAACCCAGAAGCATGGAAACACAGGCTCAGTGAATTTGGTTTGAAAGCGGTAGAAGGCAATCATTTGGGTTTCAGAGAAGGTGAAGAAGCACAGAGTGCCACTAGGCCAGTCAAGAAACACCCCAACACTCTTGCAGCCACCAGAAGGAAGAGAACATTCCGACACTAAACCATCATGCCAAACCCTCAGTTTGGTCTCTGACCAAGAAGGATCAGCATATTGGCCAATAACCCACGACACAGTGTTATTTCCAAACTCAGATGCTGACCCTTTTCTGTCAATGCTACCATATGCAACACCAACATACACAGATTCGTCAGGAGTATCACTCCAGTCCACCTCCCAGTAATGGATCCCATTCAGACCATCTTTGGCCATCACTTGAGGATATGTATCGAACCTCTCTGGGTTTGGAGGACATTTCTGCAATGCTCCATTTGTTGCCTTCTTGTTTCCCTCAGACAGCGTGAGGTGGTTGTTTGCAGTGTTTGAGTCCATGGTGAGGTCAACAAAAACTGATTGGGAGATCAAAACAAAATGTGTTATCATTCTGATTTAATTATAAAAGGAGAGATATGTACAGTCTATTTTTTTATCCCCCCCCCCAAAAAAAACAAACAAAAGAAAAGCATGATCGTCTTTTCTGCTCTGTGTATCTCACTGCTCAGGTTCCTCAGTACAAAATTAACTGGCAATAAAAAATATGTCTTCACTGATTTAAAGCCAATTAATCAGATGGAGGGATGTAATTTTAGGCAGAATTTCTGCAATGATGACACTTCAGTTTTCTCATTGATCAGCCACCAATATTTCATGCAACTAAAATAAAAAAAGAATAATTATTATTTTTCTAATAAATGGTCTCAACTACATTATAGTTACAGTGAACTTGTAATGAATGATGTGGAATGATGTTAAATATGTGACACTGTTGTTTTTTTGGAAACAGAGCTGTGACAGGCAGATATATGTAATAACACAGTTTTAGAAAATGTCGTCTAAGTCAAAACTTACATGAGAGGAGTTCCTCTTTCTTCACTTGATTGACATTTCCCGGAGTGAAAGATCGACCTGCAAAAGGTGATGCCTTCTTCTCTGAGGCCATTTCTTCAACCTGTTAAGAAATGTTAAACAGGTGAACACACACTTCAACACTTCATCTACACTGTTTTCAGCAGGACGACTCAGCTCACATGTTAACTGTGTAAATGCAGCCTTTCTCTGTAGACATCAGTCTGACAGTGATTCTTCTACACTGACTGAGTTCAGTCACAGTCTAAACATATTGTGTCACCTTCTGTCTCAGTTTGTCCTCACCTGGTCAAGTTGAGTGGATCAGCTGAGTTGTGTGAGAGTCTTCTGACTGGAGCTTGCAGTGTGATGACCAGTGTGGCTGTGAGGTCACTTATATACTGTCAGATCTGCTGACTCCTCCTATGAGATAACAATCACTTTGTGGTATGAAAGGTACGATGTCAAGAAAATAGCAGAAGTGGTTCCACAGAAATTAAGACACACCTACAAGGAAAATCTCATGATAAGGACATTACAAAATCTGAGACCAATTCTGTAGAACTGGGACTGTTTGTTTTTCTTTGTTTGAATAGTTGCTGATAAACAGTTTTTTCAGGTACGTGGGTAGACACACAGGTGATCAGTCAAGTCTTCTGAAATTGGATGGGCTTATCAGAGACCTGAAACAGCCACAGTTACAGATTCTCTTCCATTATTTGTCAGAACATTTGATTTATTGATTGCTGGTGTGTCCCCTCAGAGTTGCCGTAGGGCAGGAGATGTTGTTGTTTGTGACATGTGGGGAGAGGAAATGAAAAGAAGCATGTTCAGAGCACTAACATGACGTCTCCATGTGCCATTTATAATTTGCTTATAAGAGGTGAACTCAAGACACTTGAGGTGGGTAAAATACTTGGTAAATTTCTGGCAGCAGTGTTTCTTTTCATTTACATTTACCAGCCAGCTGATGTAGTGGAGTGAAGTGCTCACACTGGGGCGTGTGGTCTGACCAGTGTTTAGAGGTGGATGGGTGCAGTTCCATTGAGGATCTTGAAGGCAAGCACCATCATCTTGAATCGAATGCGGGCTGCAACAGGAAGCCAGTGAAGGTCACGGAGGAGGAGGGTCACATGGGAGAACTTGGGTGGATTGAAAACAAGGTGGCCTCTGGATATGCTGGAACAGTTTAGTTGCAGGGGCTGGGAGTTAGAGTAGTCCAGGTGGGAGATGACCAGCGCTTGGACCAGGAGTTGCGCTTTGTCCTTTGTGAGGAAAGACTAGATTCTGCAGATGTTGTAGAGGGCAAATCTGCAGGATCGGACCACAGCAGTGATGTTGGGGGTGCAGGACAGTCTATAGTTGAGGATTATGCCCAGGTTCCTCCCAGTCGTTGAAGGTGATACTGTGACGTCCTCGACAGTGACTCACGGTTTAGTGGATAGCTAACATTGTTTCATGCATATGAGGCTAAGTTATGGACATGTGGTGTGGAGATGAGGACACTTTTAATCCTGGCACAGGGATGTTTGCCATGACACCAGAATCAGAATCAGAATCAGAATTCACACTTGTGGTGTATCAGTCTAACATTGAAGGGGCTGCCCAGTGCTGTGACAGTGACCTGCAGGTTGGACTCCTTCACCAGCAGAGATGACAGTTTGTCCATCATCCTGCTCTCTCCCACCACCTGCACTGGGTCCAGAGGATCCAAGGATGGAACCGGCCTTCATGATAAGTTTATCCAGTCTCCTCCTGCTGCAGAGATGCTGCTGCTCCAGCAGACTACTCCATAGAAAATAGCTGATGCCACCACAGAGTCATAGAAAGAAGTCAGGAGGTCCCCCTGCAGTCCAAAGAACCTGAGCTTCCTCAGCAGATACAGTCTGCTCTGACCTTACTTGTATGTAGCTGCAGTGTGATCAGTAATATACCTCCAGATATTAACAATGACCATCTCATAGCGTGGCAAACCCCAACTTGCCAAATCACTCCAATGGATTAAACAAAAGATGCTTTGATGTAATCTAACACTGCTGTGAAGTGTTTCCACAGAAATAAAGAAACACCTACCAGCATGCATCACTATAACGTCCACGCCAATTCTGTGGAACTGGGACTGTTTGCTTTTCTGTGTTGGAATAGTTGTTGATTAACAGCTATATCAGATAATTTGATTTTTTCCCCCTTTGTATCTCAACTGAAAGAACATTACTCATTCAAGGAAGTTTTTAAAATGGTAAACAAAAGATGTTTCCTGTTCTTAAACTCTAGAACAAGTAGAGTAAAAATACATCCTACCAAACAGTTTCTCCAGAGGCCAAGACAGATTCATACAAATCATCCTTTTAGAAGGTTTTCAGGTTCTCTTACAGGACTGGGTCTCCTCCAGAATTCATGGCTGTTATCAGACAATCAATCCTCCGTCACTGTGTGTATTCTGATACACATGCAGATTTAAAATGTATTCACGTTCCTGTTATTGACTCAATAGATTGTAGAGCTGGTGAACACAATGCTCTCAGGGTTCTGACAAGTCCACAACTTCCTCCTCTCATCTCCTCATGCAGGACGTTTAAGAATAATTTAGGTGGTTGTCATTAAAACCAGTTTTACAGCTATGACAAGATATAAAGCAACCTACTAAAATATGAAAAGTTGAACTAGATTGGACTGACAGTAAATTGAATGTTTGCACAAAAGCAAGAGGTGTGACAGCAACATGATTCACTGTTAGGCCATAACTCAGTGGTTACCATATTAAGCCCTCTGCTCTTCCTCCTCTGCAGGCTGAGGATCGTCATCATGAACTTCAGCAAGGGCGGACTGGCGTACGGGGACACCGGGGATTTCCCCGGTGGGCCGGTGGGCTGGTGGGCCGGTGGCAGGGGCGGGCTGGCAATTGGGAGGTTCGGGAGTATTCCCGAACTGCCGGTCTGTTCCAGGCCGAACCGGCGGGTGGTCGGAACGTTTTTTTTACCCCATAAAACGGCCGCAGGTGGCACAGAGTGGAACGTCAGACTGGGTCAGTCTAATATTTTGCATATTAACCCTCTAAGACCCACTGTTGTAATATTACAACGTTACCTTTAGCCACCCTAAAAAACAATCTGTTATATTTTATCTTGTTTTTTTACCACATTTACATAGTCATTGGGTCCTATTGTTCAGTCTCACGATGCTATTGGATAGTACATTTGTTTATAAGTCCGGCCTCATGGCCATGAACTCACACAACCTCTCATGGTTTCCTTCGGACAACATTGCTTTGTTTCATTGGACTAAATTCATCAGATTCAAGTAAGTAAAATGTCTTTTATATTTTTTTTTGTTGTTATTACAATGTCTAGAACATGTACATATGTAGTTTTTGTAGAACAGATTCATCACATTTCATTTAGAGCTTGTTATATAATTGTTGTAATATTACAACGTTGGGTGAGTGTGGTAGTCAAAATAGCAGGCTTGTTGCAGTGGGAACAAACAGGTTGTATTCCCTCCACTACACCACTGCCTGAAACAGAGTGTTTTTTATACATGGACAGTATACATACTACCCTTGTGTTGTGTTCTAGTCAAATTTGACTGATTTAAAAGTTTTATCTCTAAAAAATTTAGTTAATTTGATCAAACTGACCTACAATTCCACAACTTTGTTCACAAAGTGGATATCAACAGACAATTCAGTTCTAAGAAAGATGAACATTTTCCTGAATGTGGATGTGTGGATGTAAGTGGGGGTATGCATGTTTTCCTTTTAGTATGATAATTAGAGGGCATTACAAGCAGTATTGTCATGTCAAGGCAGTATTGTGTGACTTAATGGCTGGTGATTGGGATGCACATTTCTTTTAGCATGATAAGTAGAGAGCATAGGCTGAGCCATTTACATTTACATTTAGGGCATTTAGCAGATGCTTTTGTCCAAAGCGACTTACAATAAGCAGACAGTATTGTCTGCCTGGAAAACATTGGGGAATTCACTACTTGGGAACAGCCAGGCAGGTGCGCCTGCCCAACTGTGACCTTGAAGACGAGAAGAGCTTGAAGAAAAAGGGGAGAGGAAGCGATGACGTCAGAGTGGAGGGGAATCACAACATCTGTGCTGTCAAATGGTCTGACAACAGGGCCATCACACTTGTGTTATTCTTTGCTGGACCTGAACCTGTGCAGAAGATTCAACGCTGGGACAAAGCCAGCCGAACCTACACTGAAGTTGAGAGGCCTTACATTGTTGGTGTCAACAAGTACATGGGAGTTGTGGATTTGTTGGACTCATTTACAGCCAAATAAAGGTCCCCCATCAAATCCCCTCGCTGGTACATGTACATCTTCTGGCACACCATCATCCTCTCTCAAGATGTCTAGCAAAGAGACAATGAACAGGAGACAGTTTCAGGCACAGCCAGCATCCTCTCTCATCCTGGTGAACATGGCGCTCCAAACTCCAAAGAGAGGACGACCATCTTCAGGCAAAGGGAGCCCAGCAACAGTGACATCAGGAAGCCCTCTTACTCCTCAGAAGAGACCATCCAAGAGAAGTGCACACCTCCCATTGGATGTACGCAAGGACCTAGTTGCGCATTTCCCAGTGAAGACAGGGAGAGGAAGCTGCAGACACTGCACTAAAGGATACACTAACATGCAATGCAGCAAGTGTGATGTTCACCTTCGCTTTTCAGAGGACAAGAACTGTTTTTGGGACTTTCACTATGAATGAAAGTCAGCCATGAAAAGAAAAAAAGGAATGAAGAAGTCACTAGAAAAAGCTATTTAATAAAAAAATTATAATAATTCTTCATAAAAATATGAATGTGTGATTATCATTAATGTTATATACCTTTATGGGGCTAAGTAAGCAATCAACTCTGCAAATGAACCCTTAGTTGTTCTGAATTGTTGTTCAGAGAACATGAGTACACATACAGAAATTCTGCTCCCACCTAAGCCCAACGTTGCAATATTACAACATTTCTCTAAAAACGTACATAAACATTTTTTTTAAAAAAACTCTTTCATTTCTGCATCAGAGGCCTCCTACAACAATATCTGAAGGGTCAAAAATTTTTTTTTTTAGGTTTTTCTATATTTGGGTCTTACAGGGTTAAGGGGGGAAACGAGCGGCCCCTCCCAACTTGAGCTGATCCTTGTTTCTATTGAAATGTGATTGGCTCAGCCGCTCAGTCTGTCATTAAAAGAAAGTGGAGCGGGATAAATTCAAATTAGCAAACATGCTAAAAAGAAAGAAGCTGCAGAAAGAGATGGGTGGAGCAGAAAAATTAAGAGCAAAAAAGAAAAACGGTGAATACAGGATGCAGCCAAATGCGCCATATTAACAGAGCTTTTAGTGGTGGAGGGGTGAAGCACGGCTACAGTCCACCAGGCCAGTGAAGAAACGGAACCAGCAGCAGACCCAGTGCCGGCATGTCGGGCTGCGACGGGTCGGGTTGTAATTGAGAACTCTAGTTTGTGTTTTTGGATGTGTTCAGGGCAAACAGAACCAGGCTGTCCGCCGATCGGATCGGACGATATTTTGCATTTTGTGCAATTTGTGAGATCACCGATCTGATCAATGACGTCATTGTCGTGTTGAAACTGTTTGCAGATGCTCCCGTTGCATAGATTACAGATGGTGTGTTTTATCTGACTCATTTACTCCGAAGAAGTTCCACAGCACCGACATGTTTGTTTGCTAGTGATGATGTTGCTAGCTAATGATTCAAGATTCAAAAAACTTTATTGTCCGTCACATAGTGACAGGGCTTAAAACATAAACGCCATAAAGACAGAAATCCTGATTGTGTAAAACCTACACAGAACATTAAAGGTAGCCTATCAGCAATGTTACACCATACCTGCGCAAATCCTTAATCTGTTTGATCAATTAAAAATAAAATCCACACTGGCTGACCAGAAAAACGCACAAATCTCCTTGTTGCAAAGAAAACATATTTCAGGAGAGAGTCTGTGTTCAAAATTAAAAAGATATTATTTGAATATATAGGTTATACATCCTGTTTTCCTGTTCTGTTTCTACATTAATATATAGCAATTTTTACCAGCTCAAGAAAAATACATTAAAGTGATACATTCATTTAATTTGTGTGTGCGCGTGTGCGTGTGTGGCACTTTTGTTGATTTTTATATTGTATTTGTGAATTCTTTGCAAAAGTGCCATAACGTTTATCTTTGTTGCTGTTACTGTTATTATTAGCTGACAAGGCCAGTGTCAGTCATGGAGTTGATGCAGATGGACAGGATAATGGCAGTCATAGGAGTGAGGAGGAGGAAGAGACAGATGAGGAGGGACAGGAGGAGGAGGAGGAGCAAGAGGAGGAGGAGGAAGAGACAGATGAGGAGGGACAGGAGAAGGAGGAGGAGGAGCAAGAGGAGGAGGAGGAAGAGAAAGATAAGGAGGGACAGGAGGAGAAGGAGGAGCAAGAGGAGGAGGATGAAGAGACAGATGAGGAGGGACAGGAGGAGAAGGAGGAGCAAGAGGAGGAGGAGGAAGAGAAAGATGAGGAGGGACAGGAGGAGAAGGAGGAGCAAGAGGAGGAGGAGGAAGAGACAGATGAGGAGGGACAGGAGGAGGAGGAGGAGCAAGAGGAGGAGGAGGAAGAGACAGATGAGGAGGGACAGGAGAAGGAGGAGGAGCAAGAGGAGGAGGAAGAGACGGATGAGGAGGGGACAGAAGAAGGAGGAGGAGGAGCAAGAGGAGGAGGAAGAGAAAGATGAGGAGGGACAGGAGAAGGAGGAGCAAGAGGAGGAGGAGGAAGAGAAAGATGAGGAGGGACAGGAGAAGGAGGAGGAAGAGAAAGATGAAGAGGGACAGGAGAAGGAGGAGGAGGAGCAAGAGGAGGAGGAGGAAGAGAAAGATGAGGAGGGACAGGAGGAGGAGGAGGAGGAGCAAGAGGAGGAGGAGGAAGAGACAGATGAGGAGGGACAGGAGAAGGAGGAGGAGGAGCAAGAGGAGGAGGAAGAGAAAGATGAGGAGGGACAGGAGAAGGAGGAGGAGCAAGAGGAGGAGGAAGAGACAGATGAGAAGGGACAGGAGAAGGAGGAGGAGGAGCAAGAGGAGGAGGAGGAAGAGAAAGATGAGGAGGGACAGGAGGAGGAGGAGGAGCAAGAGGAGGAGGAGGAAGAGAAAGATGAGGAGGGACAGGAGGAGGAGGAGGAGGAAGAGAAAGATGAAGAGGGACAGGAGGAGGAGGAGCAAGAGGAGGAGGAGGAAGAGAAAGATGAAGAGGGACAGGAGGAGGAGGAGGAGCAAGAGGAGGAGGATGAAGAGACAGATGAGGAGGGACAGGAGGAGGAGGAGGAGCAAGAGGAGGAGGAAGAGAAAGATGAGGAGGGACAGGAGAAGGAGGAGGAGGAGCAAGAGGAGGAGGAGGAAGAGAAAGATGATGAGGAACAGGTGAAGGAGGAGGAGCAAGAGGAGGAGGAGGAAGAGAAAGATGAGGAGGGACAGGAGGAGGAGGAGGAGGAAGAGAAAGATGAAGAGGGACAGGAGAAGGAGGAAGAGGAGGAAGAGAAAGATGAGGAGGGACAGGAGGAGGAGGAGGAGCAAGAGGAGGAGGAGGAAGAGACAGAGGAGGAGGGACAGGAGAAGGAGGAGGAGCAAGAGGAGGAGGAGGAAGAGAAAGATGAGGAGGGACAGGAGAAGGAGGAGGAGGAGGAAGAGAAAGATGAGGAGGGACAGGAGAAGGAGGAGGAGCAAGAGGAGGAGGAGGAAGAGAAAGATGAGGAGGGACAGGAGGAGGAGGAGGAGCAAGAGGAGGAGGAGGAAGAGACAGATGAGGAGGGACAGGAGAAGGAGGAGGAGGAGCAAGAGGAGGAGGAGGAAGAGAAAGATGAGGAGGGACAGGAGAATGAGGAGAAGCAAGAGGAGGAGGAGGAAGAGACAGATGAGAAGGGACAGGAGAAGGAGGAGGAGGAGCAAGTGGAGGAGGAGGAAGAGAAAGATGAGGAGGGACAGGAGGAGGAGGAGGAGGAGGAAGAGAAAGATGAAGAGGGACAGGAGGAGGAGGAGCAAGAGGAGGAGGAGGAAGAGACAGATGAGGAGGGGACAGGAGGAGGAGGAGGAGCAAGAGGAGGAGGAGGAAGAGAAAGATGAAGAGGGACAGGAGGAGGAGGAGGAGCAAGAGGAGGAGGAAGAGAAAGATGAGGAGGGACAGGAGGAGGAGGAGGAGCAAGAGGAGGAGGAAGAGAAAGATGAGGAGGGACAGGAGAAGGAGGAGCAAGAGGAGGAGGAGGAAGAGAAAGATGAGGAGGGACAGGAGAAGGAGGAGGAGGAGGGAAGAGAAAGATGAAGAGGGACAGGAGAAGGAGGAGGAGGAGGAGCAAGAGGAGGAGGAGGAAGAGAAAGATGAGGAGGGACAGGAGGAGGAGGAGGAGCAAGAGGAGGAGGAGGAAGAGACAGATGAGGAGGGACAGGAGAAGGAGGAGGAGGAGCAAGAGGAGGAGGAAGAGAAAGATGAGGAGGGACAGGAGAAGGAGGAGGAGCAAGAGGAGGAGGAAGAGACAGATGAGAAGGGACAGGAGAAGGAGGAGGAGGAGCAAGAGGAGGAGGAGGAAGAGAAAGATGAGGAGGGGACAGGAGGAGGAGGAGGAGCAAGAGGAGGAGGAGGAAGAGAAAGATGAGGAGGGACAGGAGGAGGAGGAGGAGCAAGAGAAAGATGAAGAGGGACAGGAGGAGGAGGAGCAAGAGGAGGAGGAGGAAGAGAAAGATGATGAGGAACAGGTGAAGGAGGAGGAGCAAGAGGAGGAGGAGGAAGAGAAAGATGAGGAGGGACAGGAGGAGGAGGAGGAGGAAGAGAAAGATGAAGAGGGACAGGAGAAGGAGGAAGAGGAGGAAGAGAAAGATGAGGAGGGACAGGAGGAGGAGGAGGAGCAAGAGGAGGAGGAGGAAGAGACAGATGAGGAGGGACAGGAGAAGGAGGAGGAGCAAGAGGAGGAGGAGGAAGAGACAGATGAGGAGGGACAGGAGAAGGAGGAGGAGGAGCAAGAGGAGGAGGAGGAAGAGAAAGATGAGGAGGGACAGGAGAAGGAGGAGGAGGAGGAAGAGAAAGATGAGGAGGGACAGGAGAAGGAGGAGGAGCAAGAGGAGGAGGAGGAAGAGAAAGATGAGGAGGGACAGGAGAAGGAGGAGGAGGAGGAAGAGAAAGATGAGGAGGGACAGGAGAAGGAGGAGGAGGAGCAAGAGGAGGAGGAGGAAGAGAAAGATGAGGAGGGACAGGAGAAGGAGGAGGAGCAAGAGGAGGAGGAGGAAGAGAAAGATGAGGAGGGACAGGAGGAGGAGGAGGAGCAAGAGGAGGAGGAGGAAGAGACAGATGAGGAGGGACAGGAGGAGGAGGAGGAGCAAGAGGAGGAGGAGGAAGAGAAAGATGAAGAGGGACAGGAGGAGGAGGAGGAGCAAGAGGAGGAGGAAGAGAAAGATGAGGAGGGACAGGAGGAGGAGGAGGAGCAAGAGGAGGAGGAAGAGAAAGATGAGGAGGGACAGGAGAAGGAGGAGGAGGAGCAAGAGGAGGAGGAGGAAGAGAAAGATGATGAGGAACAGGTGAAGGAGGAGGAGCAAGAGGAGGAGGAGGAAGAGAAAGATGAGGAGGGACAGGAGGAGGAGGAGGAGGAAGAGAAAGATGAAGAGGGACAGGAGAAGGAGGAAGAGGAGGAAGAGAAAGATGAGGAGGGACAGGAGGAGGAGGAGGAGCAAGAGGAGGAGGAGGAGGAAGAGACAGATGAGGAGGGACAGGAGAAGGAGGAGGAGCAAGAGGAGGAGGAGGAAGAAGAGACAGATGAGGAGGGACAGGAGAAGGAGGAGAGGAGCAAGAGGAGGAGGAGGAAGAGACAGATGAGGAGGGACAGGAGAGGAGGAGGAGGAGGAGGAGGAAGAGAAAGATGAGGAGGGACAGGAGAAGGAGGAGGAGGAGGAAGAGAAGATGAGGAGGGACAGGAGAAGGGAGGAGCAAGAGAAGGAGGAGGAAGAGAAGATGAGGAGGGACAGGAGAGGAGGAGGAGGAGGAAGAGAAAGATGAGGAGGGACAGGAGAAGGAGGAGGAGCAAGAGGAGGAGGAGGAAGAGAAAGATGAGGAGGGACAGGAGAAGGAGGAGGAGCAAGAGGAGGAGGAGGAAGAGAAAGATGAGGAGGGACAGGAGAAGGAGGAGGAGCAAGAGGAGGAGGAGGAAGAGAAAGATGAGGAGGGACAGGAGAAGGAGGAGGAGAAAGAGGAGGAGGAGGAAAGTGGAGCAGGAACCACCCAAAAAACAGTGCCAGGTACAGCTGCAGTGTGCAGGACTGGGTTGGCAACAGGTCTTTGCATAGAATTATATTAAGATGTCATTTGTTGATGTTCCACTTACAGTCACATAGAAACAATAAGCCCATCCACTCCTGTAGTTATTATAGTGCAAATAAAGTATTCATGTTAATGGTTCCACTTGCATCCGTCATGCGATCGGATAAAAGGCCTCTCCAAACCACGCTCCCGGGCTGAATTTCAACCCCAGTCCGCCCCTGAACTTCAGGATACTCTGTAACGTCTACAGGACTGCTGAAGCCGGCAGAGCCAGAAGACTGACAACGGTGAGCAAGAAGGAGAGGAGACAGAGGAGGAAGTAGAAAAACACAGACTTTAATCAGTAGAGCAGGTTCCTCATATTCCCTGAGTGAAGTGGGATCTCGGGATGAACACAATGATATTGAATACAATCTATAGTCATATGTGTCATACGAGTCACACGTCATAGTATGGAGGTTGTCAGATGGTGTCTCTTTGTGTGCATGTTCCTCAAGTACTTTTCTAAACATCAGTGCTTGAAGGTGTTATTAATGTTTCTTCATGAAACTTAAAATCTCAGCATCCCTGTTTACTTTTTTTATAAGTAACAGATTTCTTCTCCCAGGAAAGCTAATAATTCTCTCATGACCTCATCGTGACCTCATCGTGACCTCATCATGACCTCATTATGACCTCATTGTGACCTCATCGTGACCTCATCACGACCTCCTCTTTCTGCAAGCTTGTGTCTCTGCACAGCACCACTCATATGTTTTACTTTACACCCTAATGAACCGTGCTGTCACCGTTTGTGTTCCCCCTCTACACCTCTGACTTCTGCTTCAACTCAGGAGCATGTATACCTGCAGACGCCCTCAGGTGACTCCTCCATTGTTGGCTGCATCACAAGAAGGAGGAGGAGAACAGAGACCTTGTTGTGGACTTAGTAGGTCGGTGTGACAGGAACCACCCACAGCTCCACATCGGGGGAAACCAAGGAGCTGCTGGTGGACGAGTGAGCCTCCACACACCTGCTGTAATAAATGGGGAGGTGGTACTGAACCCAGTAGCTCCCGACCCACTTTAGACTCATCATACACCACTTATAGTTAATCACAGATGTTGTGCCTTCACTTTCATTGTCTTTGTGCTGTTATGGTTTCTATGTCAGCGCTCAAAGTTTACAGGTTTCATTAGTTGCATTTTTAAACATCATATACTGGCTGTCAGAGCCGTGTTGTTGTGTTTTCACTGAAACAGCTGTGTTAATGCTGTCTGCCTCTGCCCAGTTCACTGTCAGACTGGTAAGAGATGTTAATGTTATACTGCGTCTGTCTTTCCTGTTATCAGGCTGCAGAGTCACCGACTGTGGGCCGTAAAGAAGCAACAAAATGGCGGCAGAGTCGATACGTTCAGTACAGTTGGCTACACGCCGTCTGGACAATAGAACCAACATGTGCAACGAGTCACAAAGAGGTTTTAATGTCATTTTTGGTAACTTTACCACGTTACTGTTCTCAGTAGATAACACAGTTTATAGGCAGTGTGAATGACAGTAAATTGTTTAGGCTGTCACCTCGGCCTCTCCCTGTGTTGTCTGTTGAGCCAGTGAATGACTGTGGACTGCCATCTAGTGGCCAGTCTCTGTGAGGGTAACAAGGTGTAAAAGGGAGGAGACTATGAGCCCTGTAAGCTCACCTGTGTGTATGCTCACCTGTGTGCATCTCCATCACCTTCTCCTTTGTCTCCGCTGGGTTGGCGCAGCGTCTGTGCTGCAGAGTCTCTCCTTGTTTGGATTATTTGTGGTTTTCCGTCGAAGTTTGCTTTTGAGCCATATAAAGTAATCATGTACCCTCTTTATGTTGATTAGGTTGCTGCGGTCTGTTTTAAGTTTGTTTTATTGTTATTAGGAGGCAGATGGTTCTCCAGACGGCACCTTCAACATAACTAACAATTAGCTCCCTTGGTAAAGTGGAACGAGGTCTGTGGAACTCAAATTTTGGGCGATTACTTTTGTCCTTGGGGTGTCTGGATTTATTTTATCTTGAGGGATGCTGCCAACACTATTTTGATGTGGTTGATCGAGTTAACAATGATTGTTAACGTTTTCCAATAAATGTATCTTTTATTTTTCTACTGAATGAGCTTTTGGAAATTGTAAATGAAATGTTCATGTATTTAATCTAATCTTTTTTTTTTCTTTCTGTATTTCCTTTCCATAGTTTTCACGGTGCTACAACCGACAATAAAATTCAAGCACCCGTTTGAATCTCTCCGCCTCATTGGTTGACACCAAGGGTCCGCTACAGGCAGTAATCTTGTAACGTAATGAGTTACTTTTAAAAGTAAAAGTACCCAACACTGGTGCTTATGTAGCAGCTTTAATGTGGTTGCTTTTAAACTGAAGGACAAACTCAGACCAGGAACCAGAGTAGTGAGGGACACAGTCAGTCACACACACACACACACACACACACACACAGGCTGTCAGGCGCTCTCTCAGTCTCCAGCACAAAAGCTTCCCGAGATATTTCCATAATATACATAAAAAATACTTCTATAAATACAATGTACACACCACAATAATGTGTGCCCTTATAGAGATAACAACAAATGTATTTGAAACTTAAATAACAAATAGAAACAGAAATATTGAGTAGAAGTTAAAATAAATCACATTCTCACAAAGTGCCTAACAATCCAGTTTAGATTAAAAAATAGGAATAGTTTCTTCTTGAGAAAATAAATTGTACCTTTAATATCTGGTTTATTTTCACTTTGTTAAACTCTGCAGTCTTTTACAAAAGTACATAACAGAATTCAGATGAACAGTTTTCTACCATAACACACCTGTAGGAGCAGTGAGGGACACGGTCAGTCACAGGCTGTCAGCCGCTCTCTCTCTCCTGCAGCGGGTCATTAAATATGCAAATCAGGGCAAAATCTCCGTCGGATTTAACTAATTAAACGGCGGTTTTCACCAAAACTAACGTAAACATTCAGCAGTGTGTTAGCATGATATTGTTACGTTTATATTCAGTTTAAGACCAAATAAATGATGCTAACTTAACCAGCAGACAGAGAGCATCACAACCATCTTACCAGCACAGAAGCTTCCCAGGTGTTGCCGGCAGGTAGAGCTACGTCACTATAGCATTGTTGTGTACCGTTAATTTAAGTCCCCCCGCTACAACAGGTGACACGGAACCATATACAAAACTGAACTGGATTAAACACTGGTTTTACAGAAATGTGGACATTGTGGCGGAGAATATTACACACAGGTTTTCAGATTGTTCACAATAATAAAAAAATTAGAAATTAAACAGATGATAATATGTGCAACATGCTGACACAGCTACACTTTCACTGTATGTTTATATCGCTGCATTTATAGTGCAGACAAAGAGTTATTGTATCTGAATATAGCTAAATGTGTTTAATTAGTAGATGAGGTTTAATAATTAGAACAATTAACCAATTCATTGAATTAAGAAAGAACTATAGTATACACTACCTGAAGTCAGTATACATAGGCTACATGTTTACATTTGAAGCAACACAATATAGTAAAATATCTAACTCTGGATGAACAGAACTCTGAGTGTGCATTACTCTGCCTGTGTTACCAGAACATGTAAGTAAGTATCTAGTGAGAATCAGTGCTAACATTAGCAAGCTGGGCTAACTAGCTTCCACTGTCCTGTTGAATGACGTCAACATTTAGCAGCTGATAACAGCAGCCTTCATCTAAAAACACATGTGGAGGCTCAACAAATATTACAATCCTCTGAGCTCATGAGACACTGTGAGTAAGAAAAGTGACATGATGTCCTCTGAACACTTGTGTACTTTATTGTAGTAGTTATATTTTAAAATGTGCTTTTATATTATAGATGATGAAGCTTCTAACCTCACAACAGCCGGATGGGTCGACTAAATGTTAAAGGATGTCAACATGTAGCAGCTGACGGCAGCAGCCTTCATGCTGAAATCAATTCAGCAGATATTTCTTTACTCTGTGTCAACAAAGATAAAAGCTGTATAATGTCCTCTGATGATTTATGTTCCATCATCATTCTATGAACTGAAACATGTGAATGTCTCAAATGATGAAGCCTTTTATAACCTTTGGTACTGTCAACTTTAGGACACACAGTAAATGAAACATCACACGATGGTAGACTCGGGTCATTTTATTGAAAAGCGTCTTCTGCTCATGAAGAGAGTGAACATGTCCAACAGGTGTTTACATGTCACATGAATCTGACATCCATTCAGCTCCATAACAATCTACAGTGAGCTCACAATCAAACTAACTGGTGTCCAACAGTGAAGCTTCTCCTCCCAACAGACAACAGAAAGTCACTGATTGAACCTGAGATCAGATCAAAGGTACAAACTGCAGAGAAACAAAATGATTCTGCTTGTTTTCTGATGATAATGTTGTTAATAACTGATTACTGAAAACATTTAAGAACATAACAAATGCTGAATCAAACAATATGCACTCAGCAACATAAACATAATCAATTCATCTTTTTTAACATGTGCTGCAGGTTTCTAGTCAAACATAATAAAGTTGACATCATGTATTGATTTAAGCTCTTGTCTATACGTATCAGGAATTATAATAGAAAGCAGCGAGCAGTTAAAGTTTAAACTGGCAGTGCAGAGAATCAACATGTGCCACTACAGACACAATGACATACGCAGGAACTTTACTGACATCAGGTGTCCTGCTCCCTCTGGGCTTTAATGCATTTTATCAATTTGTGAAGCGTGCTCAAGTTAAAATGTGGTGTTGGGTTGTTCTCTCAATGTGAACCCATATCCCTGTGAGCAGACCAGGGATTCAGCACATCATTGTCATCGCTCTTAGCTGGCTGGACGCAAGGACACATAATTGCCACTTTTTCCAGCCGAGAAGCACGGAAACACAGGCTCAGTGAATTTGGTTTGAAAGCGGTAGAAGGCAATCATTTGGGTTTCAGAGAAGCTGAAGAAGCACAGAGTGCCACTAGGCCAGTCAAGAAACACCCCAACACTCTTGCAGCCACCAGAAGGAAGAGAACAATCCGACACTAAACCATCATGCCAAACCCTCAGTTTGGTCTCTGACCAAGAAGGATCAGCATATTGGCCAATAACCCACGACACAGTGTTAGTTCCAAACTCAGATGCTGACCCTTTTCTGTCAATGCTACCATATGCAACACCAACATACACAGATTCGTCAGGAGTATCACTCCAGTCTACCTCCCAGTAATGGATCCCATTCAGACCATCTTTGGCCATCACTTGAGGATATGTATCGAACCTCTCTGGGTTTGGAAGATATTTCTGCCATGCTCCATATGTTGCCTTCTTGTTTCCCTCAGACAGTGTGAGGTGGTTGTTTGCAGTGTCTGGGTCCAGAGTGATGTCAACAAAAACTGATTGGGAGATCAAAACAAAATGTGTTATTATTCTGATTTAATTATAAAAGGAGAGATATGTACAGTCTATTTTTTTATCCCCCCCCCCCCCAAAAAAAAAACAAACAAAAGAAAAGCATGATCATCTTTTCTGCTCTGTGTATCTCACTGCTCAGGTTCCTCAGTACAAAATTAACTGGCAATAAAAAATAGTCTTCACTGATTTAAAGCCAATTAATCAGATGGAGGGATGTAATTTTAGGCAGAATTTCTGCAATGATGACACTTCAGTTTTCTCATTGATCAGCCACCAATATTTCATGCAACTAAAATCAAATAATAATAATTATTATTTTTCTTATAAATGGTCTCAACTACATTAGAGTTACATGAGCTTGTGATGAATGATGTGGAATGATGTTAAATATGTGACACTGTTGTTTTTTTGGAAACAGAGCTGTGACAGGCAGATAAATGTAAATTACACAGTTTTAGAAAATGTCGTCTAAGTCAAAACTTACATGAGAGGAGTTCCTCTTTCTTCACTTGATTGACATTTCCCGGAGTGAAAGATCGACCTGCAAAAGGTGATGCCTTCTTCTCTGAGGCCATTTCTTCAACCTGTTAAGAAATGTTAAGCAGGTGAACACACACTTCAACACTTCATCTACACTGTTTTCAGCAGGATGACTCAGCTCACATGTTAACTGTGTAAATGCAGCATTTCTCTGTAGACATCAGTCTGACAGTGATTCTTCTACACTGACTGAGTTCAGTCACAGTCTAAACATATTGTGTCACCATCTGTCTCAGTTTGTCCTCACCTGGTCAAGTTGAGTGGATCAGCTGAGTTGTGTGAGAGTCTTCTGACTGGAGCTTGCAGTGTGATGACCAGTGTGGCTGTGAGGTCACTTATATACTGTCAGATCCTTTATTCTGCTGACTCCTTCTAAGTCAATTGAAGTGTTTCCATAGAAATGAAGACACACCTACAGGGATACATTACGATAAAGACATTACAAAGTCCGAGGCCAATTGAGCAGGACTGGGACTTTTTTTTCCGTGTTTTGATTAGTTGCTGATGAACAACTGAATCCGGTAACCTATGATTTTTCATCTGTGTATAATTGACTGAGTAAAGAACTTTACTCATGCAGAAGTTTAAAATAAAATATTGAGGTGGTTGTTATTAAGGGAAAACAGTTTTACAGCTATGACACAATATAAAGCAAGTTACTAAAATATTAAAAGTTGAACTAGATTGGAATGACAGTAAATTGAATGTTTGCACAAAAACAAGCAGTGTGACAGCAACATGATTCACTGTTAGGCCATAACTCAGTGGTTACCATATTAAGCCCTCTGCTCTTCCTCCTCTGCAGGCTGAGGATCGTCATCATGAACTTCAGGATACTCTGTAACGCAGTGGCGAATCTTCAAGGCCTTCAAGGTATTCAGAGAATCTTATGATAACCTTAGCAGTTTAACAAAGGCTGCACAAAAACACCAAAACACAGCAGGTCATCTTAAGGCAACAATTACCATGAAAACTTTTGGAGACACAAGGATTGATCTACAGCTGGACGAACAGAGACGGAGAGAAACAACGATGCACAACGAAAAGGTGAAAAAAATAGGGAGATTCTGATCCGCTTTGTGATTTTCCTTTGGAAACAGGAGTTACCTTTTAGGGGCCATGATGAGAGCAGAGAATCAGCTAATCGTGGCAATTACCTGGAGCTACTGTCATTTTTAGCGGAATATGTTCTAGACTTGCACAACCATCTGTCCACTTCCAAAGTGTTCATCGGAACTTCAAGTCAAATACAGAAAGACTGGATAAGTGCTGTTGCCGTTTGATGGGCGAGACCATCAAAGAGGAAATAAGGAAAGCACCCTTTGTAGCTTTAATGCTGGATGAATCATCAGATGTCAGCAATACTGCAAAGCCATCACTTGTTCTTCATTTTGTAACAGACAGTGGCGTAAAAGAGAGGTCCATCAAATTTGAGGGTGTGAAAGGGAGTAAACGGGCAGAGGACACAGCAGCCCTGGCACTTCAGTTGTTGGAGGAATACGGATGCATCGACCAACCTGTAGCCCAGTGCTATGATGGCGCCGCCGTTATGACCTCGGGGCTTAACAGAGTTTAAATCGGTTTAAAGACCACGAAAAACTTTCATTCCTTTCCCTTCTGGACCCCCAACAGTTCACCAGCTTTAAGACGACATTCTCTGTAACTGCCTTCTTAAGCTTGACAGACAGCTACGGGCCGCACTTTAACTTGCCACGGCTGAAAACTGAACTGTCTGTGATGTATTCTGTGGGAGATTTTCTGGGAAAGAACCCATCTGACATATTCTTCTTTCTCGGGCGTAAAGGACTCTGTGACAGCATGCATCAGCTATATGCACGAACATGTTTGGTTTTAACAATCCCTGACACCACTGCATCTGTGGAAAGGACATTTACTGTCCTTAAGAGGATAAAAACATATGCGAGGATCACAACAGGACAATCCTGACTCTCTGCATTAGCTTCCATAGCTATTGAAAAGCAAGTGCTCTTAGATCTGTAAACCAGTGATGAGCTTTATGACCGGGTTATTGAAAAATTAATCCAAAAGGACAGGAGGATGGATTTTGTCTTTAAGTGAATGTCATCAGTGAGTGGAACTGATTTTTTATTGCTGGTTTTGCTACAGTGTTGCATCTCGTTTCCACACACTTGTTAAATGATTGTTCATAAAGTGACTGTCTACCTGACGTCTGATAGTGTGTGCAAGTGTGTGTGGCTGTGTGCATAACTAGAACAACGCAATTTTGAAGATGGAGCAGTAAAATTATATTTTGCCTATTTTTCGTTAGTGTTTTTTTTTGGGGGGGGAGGACCAGTTCTGATAGGCACGGTTCATCACTGCTGTAATGTCTACAGGACTGCTGAAGTCAGCAGAGCCAGATGCTTGACAAGGGAAAGGTGAGGTGAGGAGAGAGAGGAGGAAGTAGAAAAATGATTGACATTACAAAGTCCATGGCTAATTTTGCGTAACTGGGACTGTTTTTTTTGTAGCAGTTGTTGATTAACAACTAAATCACATAACTTATGATTTTACTTCCGTGTATTTTAACTGCTACTCATGCCAGCAAGTTAAAAATTATTTAGGTAGTCGACGAGAAAAACAATTTTACAGCTATGACATGATATAACTCAGTGGTTACCATATTAAGCCCTCTGCTCTTCCTCCTCTGCAGGCTGAGGATCGTCATCATGAACTTCAGGATACTCTGTAACGTCTACAGGACTGCTGAAGCCGGCAGAGCCAGAAGGCTGACAACGGTGAGCAAGAAGGAGAGGAGAGAGAGGAGGAAGTAGAAGAAGAGTTCAATGAACTGAAATTTAGTAAGTTTATGTACAGAAGTGTTTTCACGTTCATCAGTGTAATATTTGACCAAAACACAGACTTTAGTAATTAGTTTCCTGTCCCTGAGGGGCCACCGTAGATCCTGGAGCTTCTCCAACATCTTCAGAAAATCTAATTCAATCTAGAACCTCGATGCTAGATGTCACTACGTACTCCAAATATCACACACTGGAGCTTTAAGAGAGTTGATAGTTTCACACCAGGATGTTTCCTGAAATAGACAGAGACAAATTGATATAAAAAGACTTTCATTAACAAGCACATAAAATAATCTGTTTTGGATCTGTTCCTGGACAAACCCCCCTTTTTTACATAGATCAACTGCCACGACCCACCATGAAGCCGGTCCTGAAGAAGACAGTCTGCCTCATCATCGTGGCTGAATGATGTCCAGGTGTGTCCACAGAGAGCATGAAGTAACACGCCGTCCTACTCAAACCAGCAACATGTAACCTGTTTACACTGTTTACAGGAAAAAGACACCACTCAGAACCAGTTCTGGAATATTGGGAAATATTTCTGGTCGACACAAAGATGAAGACAGTGCTGAGTTTGTTGTTTGTTTCAAAACTGGCAAATGTTCCTGCAGTAACCACATTGAAATATGAAACAAACAAAGCAATGAAATTATAACAATTTTACACACAACTGATTGCAATATTGCTTAAAAGCATGTTTTCAAGAGCACTCAAGGGATCATCAAACACACTGGTGTTGCTCTGTTCATTCAAAGAATAAACTCTTCACATCACATGTGACATCATCAGCACCGTGTACAGTGTACAATTAACTGTAATTGTTCATTTGTTGGTTCATGATGTCAGCGAGCTGCAGCTGCAGTGTCATTAGTGGGAATATTCAAATCTTCTTCAAAATTATTCTCATCCTGTATGTTTTTCAACCTGCATGCTTTCAGCCAC